>NW_010427983.1:603-845 GCF_000710305.1 Buceros rhinoceros silvestris | reverse complement strand
CTGGCCCCAGTGATGGCTTCAGTCCGGCTGGACAGGGCCGTGCCGATCCCGTGCCCCCATGTGTTGGTGTCCCCAGGCTGGCCTGGGATCTCCTCCATCCCTTCCTCCCCACCAGACATGGCCAGATTCTGCGCAACATGTCCCCAGGTAGTTTCCCTGCCCTGCATCCCCTGCCCCGCATCCTGCGCCACCCCCATGCTGCTCCTGACCCAAATGAAGCGGGGGGGCCTGGGCTGCCCCCA
>NW_010427983.1:0-312 GCF_000710305.1 Buceros rhinoceros silvestris | reverse complement strand
CCCATGGGGTGCCGACACTGAGGTCCCCAGTTGGCAGTGGGGAGCCGGTGCCACCGTAGGGGGCTGGTGTCCTGGCAGGGGGAGGACAGTGGCATTTGCAGTGGGGATGATGGCCAGCTGCAGAGGGGAGGGGGGTCCCCGGTTGTGTTGATGGAAGTGGGGTCCCCGGTGACCTCAGCAGCAGCAGCAATGAGGGAGAGGCGGGGAGGGGGGTGCAAGATGCAGGATGTGTGGTGCAGGGTGCAGGGTGTGTGGTGCAGGGTGCAGGGTGTGGGATGTGGTGTGCAGGATGCACATTGCTGGGTGCGGGAT
>NW_010427982.1:12055-28967 GCF_000710305.1 Buceros rhinoceros silvestris | reverse complement strand
CCCCCAAAGTTTTCAAAGTTTTGCATCTTAAAGGCTCAGGTTTGTGTTTTTTGCACATCCAGTAATTAGAAGTTTCTAACCTATATCTGAATGTTGAAACAGTAAGCTAGTCATAAAATTCTGCAGTTTGGAAAGTTTACATACCTTTATTTCCTTCAGAAAACTATGTTTTTTCATCGGTAAAAACTGAAACCGAAAGTAGTTTCAGCTTGCAAATTTAAAAAAAAAAAACAAACAACAAAAAACCCAACAAAAAACCCCAAAAAAACCCCAAAACAAAACCAAACAAACCAATCCACAGAGGTATACCTTAAGAAAGGGCTTAAACTTCAAGATGTGCAACAACATATATTTAAGAAAGTAACACAAAACTCCAGGGTCAAGAAAATTCTGTGAGAATACTAAAGGGTAAGTAGTTCTATTTAAGTATATCCTGTTATAGGAGATGAAGAACCTGCCTGTGGCAGCTTTCAGAAGGAATTTTGTTTCAGGCAAGTACAATCTTCCTTTAAGTTTTGAGTTGAAAATAGGAAAGTGCAACTTGTCTACCACCTTGCTTCTTCCTTCATCTTGGTTTTTTCTTCAGAGGTTTTACTGCCCAAAGCAATGAGTGGATGCTCCTAGCTTACCTGTACTGACCATCTGAGATGCAAAATTCCTTGACAAAGACAACATATAAACCAAACACATGAAAACTTATCCTTGATGTCTTTAATGCAAAATTTCAGGGTGGGGGGAGGAGGGGGAGGGAAAGCAAGAAAAAAAAGAAAGATGATAAGTCAGTGGTATAACACCAGAATGTTTGCTGACTATTCTGCCATAGCTTTGAATAAAAGTAAGCCCTTTCCCATCTAAAGCATTCTTTATAAGTGGAGGCTTACATTTTATAATAATCGCAGTTCAAGTGAATAGAAATCAAGAAAAATCAATTTACTTATGCACATTACCATACCACTCTTCAGTTTTATTTGAGAGCAACAGCCCCCAGATATTACTATCATAGAAATCTCAGAAATGTGATGATTTCAAGCCAATTAAGATTGCAACAGATTGAAATTCCTATAGTAATTAATTTTTTTCAAAAACCAAACTCAAAATTATTTCTTTTCCAATAATTTGCTTATCTTTTTTTTCACTGAAAACTTGAGAAGTTAAGTATTTTATGAAACTGTTATTAGTAGGCTATTCAAAATTAGGCTTAGCACTTGAAGCACCTTATGTGTCTTTTGTCCAATTGACATATCAATGTGACTCTAACATATCCTTTCTCTCTCCATCAGAGTATCTATAGTGAAATTTAGGTCAGCTGTAACAAAAAGTTTCTGCTTTCCTGAGCCATAGGATCTGTTCTGTCTATTGTGAATAATGTCATGCTCCCATGAGTTGCAGAAAGAAAACCCATCCTTTCATTTTTTTCATTAGAATTTTATTCTCTGTTTTGTTCTATATGACTCCATTTAATTTTATATTTCCAAAAATATTTAACAAACTTAAACAGAGATATGCAAACTCTCAGTGGAAGTCTATATAGTCCTCCTTTCTTCTTTCTTTTCTCTGAATGGGCAAACTCCTCAACTAGATTCAGATTCAAGACCATTATTTGTTTTACTAATATTACTTATTACACACATTTGAAGAACTGAAAAAATATTTCTACTCATTTACTCAATTCATCAGAAAAGATAAAATTAGATCTGCATGTGTGCAGTTACTTACATAGATAATAGACTTAGGCAGGGAACATATTTGGATCTTAGCATATTAAGTACCCCTAGCAATTTCTTATAAACAACACAGAGAGCAAACAAAGTGAGAAATTTTTTTTGTTTTTGTATTCTGAACTATTTTAATGAAATAGTAATTGTAAGAATTACCACAGTTATTTTAATTTGAATGTAATGTGTAGAAAATTTTATTATTTTTCATAAAAGGACCTTGATAAATAGACCGTCCAAAACATATTAATTTGCTTCTATACTGTCCTCATATTGATATATTGATATGACTTATTAATGCTAACATCCAGGTTAGGAGATCAAAGTTTACAAGCCACTGGAAGAGACTTAGCTAAGACTGGAGGACGGAAGGAAGGTTGAAAAAATGCATATGTATATATCTGCAGCTTATAGCTAGTAAGATTCTTCATTTATTGGGTTTTCATCTTATAAATGTTATAAACATTAACAAAAGAATTTCTGACTGCAGTCATGAGATGATTTAGAAAGCACAACTGTTTCATAAGGAAACATTAAAGTAATTACTAAAGGACCCTACATTCTCATTAATTATGCTGGTAAAGGATTTCACTCTAAGCCTTATGCAAATTTATGATATTAACACACAATCCAAAGTCCTTTTGCCTAGAGCCATGTTTTTTTTAATGCTCACTTTCTCATTCTATAGAACTCTGATTTTCTGTTAAAAAGATTCATATATGCTCAATATTGTCATATTAAGGTTAAGGTTAAGGTTAGGGTTAAGGCTGGGCTGGCCACTAAATGAATGACAGATGCTCTCTGTGAACACCTCTCCCTTCCCAAAGGGGAAGAGAAAGCGAATAAGGGAGAGACACTTACAGATTGGAAAACTAAAACTGCTTTAATGAAAATAATGAAAACAATAAAATGAAATATATACAATACCAATACTGAACTCAACCCACCCCGATGGCAACCACGCCACCATCACCACTGATGCTGTAAGGCAGGCAATGGGGAACCGGATTCAAGAGCTGGATTCTGGAAATGGATTCAGGACTGCAGGGTTTGGGATCAAAGGCAAAATGGACAGAGCCCTCCTCAGATGCCATACATTGAAGAAGAGAGCGTGATCCCTTAGCTTTATACCAAATATGATGTTTATGGGAAGGAACACCTTGTTTGTCAGTTCAGGGTCGTCTGTCCAGCCTGCTCCTGCCCACAGGTGCAGCCTCTCACTTACTGCACCCCCACCGTGGCACACAGGATTTAGCAGCGACCTTGGTCTGCACAGGAGCAAGTATCAGCAAGAGCCTTTCTGCACCCCAACCCCTGGCAGTAACTGTGAACATCAAGCGTTATCACTTCTGGAAACAGACACTGTCTGCAACAATATGCCATGAACTTCAGCAAGTGCAGTTAGTTAGAAGAGACTGAGCTAGAAAGTAAAATCTCTGAACAGAATTAGTACTCTTTTAACTCAAACCAGGACACAAGACAAAATAAAAGACGCTACAACTCTAAGTTTTCAATTAATAAACACAGTGTTTACATTCAGGCATTTTTGACTCTTCTGGTCTGACCATTGAGTCCTTATCATTATTAGTTCTTAGAAGGTTGTGAAACCTTGTGCAATTGGTGGTCTGTGATATTTTGGAGATTTAAATAGCTAAATTTCACCTCTGTCACAGTTCAGGTTCTTTGCTCCTGTGCTTTACTTCATTTGATAGAAACTCATTTACTTAAAAGAGATTTGAGAACCTGTTAATAACATTGTATCTCATTTCCCGGATCTGTCAGCTGGCTCATTGGTATGAGCTACATAACTGCTGAATACTTACAGCTGTAACTGAAAAATCAATGGAAGCTATTGAAAAGGAATGAGGTGCTCCACAAACTTGATACATAATACTATATGCTCCATAAACCATCAGAGCATGTAATTTTAATTGGTCATTCAAAACTGGCAGATAGTTTGACCTTAAATACTGCTGCTTCAGTTCTTCCTTTATAAAAAGAGGATGGTATTATTTTTCTTAGAACAGTGTTGAGAATATAAACTAGTTAATGCTTGTAAATGCAGTGTTTTGGTGATGCATTAGTCCATAATTCTCTCTTCACAGCCATGTTCACACAATGCGAGCTGAATAAATTGCTGTATTTCACATTGAAGAACAAGTAGAATAACAATCTGTAGTCAAGTCACCATATGTTCTCCAGCTAGTTAGCAAAAGAAAAGTATAAAGAGGTCATTAAAGTCTTATCACAATGCACAAGCAATTCTTTCAGCGCTCTAGGTTCTCAATGACTGACAAACTAAACAATATCAAGGTTAGTATATGATGGGAAGAGAGGTTTCACAAGACACGGGTTTGAATGACTTGCCTGAAAAGGAATTAAAACTGCGTTTGGAATACAGTTTGTGGTTAGAAATCTAACTGTAGGTAACTGCCTACATGTAACTGTCTATATGCTAGTATTTGAATTCCCTCCATAGTCAATGGAGATCAGAGGCTTCGTTGACACAACTAAGCATGGAGATAGTTGAGACATTTAACAGATATGACTATTGCAAACCTGACATACAGCCTATTGGAGACCTCACTGGTGTGGCACCAGGATGACAGTCACTGTACCCTAAGGCAACTCAAATGCTATGAGACAGCTGTAAGTGGGTCACTGTTAAAATTAAACACTATTTGATGCAATTTCAGGAACTGATTCTAGCTTCTCCAGCTGTTTAAGTTAAAAAAAAAAAGAGTTGGTCAGATAGGCTTGAGCATCACTATGAAGTTTATCTTCCACACTGCTTAAATTTAGCTTACTCTTTTATACAGTCTTGGCCTGTGTATACTCTCTCAGACAACATCATGGTGTTGGAAAGATGACAAGTGCCAATGATTCTTCTTAATAGTTGGTATGGATAAGGCCATCCTGTTTTGGGAAATGAAGGGAAGAGAAAAGAAGCTCAGGATTGACCTAAGCTATACCATTTCAATTAGCTCTAGTCTCTTGTATTTTCTAGTTTAGACATAAAGTGCAGTGTTCTAGTCACAATCTCTTAGTGGTTTTTCAGTGAGGATACTTCTAGCTGTTTCTATGATTGACATGAGTAAAGAACCCAAAGATGGGCTTTAGATTCCATTCAACACTCAAACATAATAGTTCCTCCTAGCCCTTTGCCACAACTGAAAAGGGGTAAGTTAGCAAACACAATCTCAGTACAAGTGTATTTTGTAATGTACTGTTACTGCCAGGTGAATTGATGCTAATGCTGCCCTCAGTGAGTTGCCAACACCAGCTGTGTGCTGCAGTCAACATGCTAGAGGGAAGGGATGACATCCAGAGGGATCTTCAGAGACTTCAAAGATGGTCATGTGCAAACATGATGAAGTGCTGCAAGGCCAAATCCTATACCTGGGTCAGGGCAAACCCAAGCACAAATACAGGCTGGACAATAAGTGGATTTAAAGGAGCTCTGCAGAGAAGGACTTGGGCGTACTGAAGGATGAAAACTTGAATAAGAGACAGCAATGTGCACTTGCAGCCCAGAAATGCAATCATATCCTGGACTGCATCAAAGGGAGCATGGCTAGCAGGTTGAGGGGTGTGATTGTCCCCCTCTACTCCACTCTTATGAGATGCCCTGGTGTACTGTGCTCAGCTCTGGGGCCCCAACATATGAAGGTGATGGGTCTGCTTGAGAAAGACCAGAGAAGGGTCATGAAGATCAAGGGGCTGGAGCACCTCCCCTATGAGGACAGGCTGAGACAGTTGGGATCGTTGAGTTTGGAGAAGAGAAGGCTTATTGTGGCCTCCCAGTACTTAAAGGGATCCTACAGGAAATGTGGGGAGGGGTAATGATTTTAAACTGAAAGAAGGTAGATTTAGACTAGATATAAGGAAGAAATTCTTTACTGTGAGGCACTGCATCAGGTTGCCCAGAGAAGTTGTAGATGCCCTCTCCCTGAAAGTGTTGAAAGCCAGGTTGGGCGGGGCTTTGAGTAACCTGATGTAGTGGAAGATGTTTCTGCCTATGGCACAGTGGTTGAAACTAGATGATCTTCAAGGTCCCTTCCAACCCAAACTATTCTATGAATCTATTCATATTCACTTTGCAAATATTTACATAAGAAAAATTATTTGGATTCCTCAGCAGCTAATAATTCACAAAAGGAGGTTCACCATACAAAAGATGTTTGCAAAAAGAAGAGAGGAGAAGGAGCCTATTGACTCTTCTATTTAAATAACATCATGATTCCTTCCAAACTTCTGTCTGAACATGATACTATAATGCTTTAAGTTCTCAGAGGTAAGCATGAAGAAAATGTGCAAGCAGCTAAAAGAGCTTAGCTCTATTGCAGGATTTGAGCCCTTCTTATGTACAAAGTTGCTTGAATCTTAACCTAATTTCAGTGTGTCTGTCTCACTGTACATGGTGTTATTGAGAAGGATGATTAAAGAGAGATTAAATGAGAACAGGAGTATTTCTAAATGCTTAATTTTCTATTTAAGATGACCAGTTAAAGGCTAGTGTGTGTGTGTGGTATTGTTAAAAGCTAGAAGTTAAATACTGTTTAAATGATCTATGTGAAATTCAGTACAGTTTTAACATTTACATTTAAGCTCCCTGTGGTGAGGAACGAGATCTATGTACAAAAGGAAAAATTAAAACATGTAGCCCACAAACAATGCACACTCCCTAGAAGCAGTGATCTGTTATGGTTTAAACCCAGTAGGCAGCCAAGACTCACTTGGCAGTGGGATGGAGAAGAGAATTGAAAGGGTAAAAAGTGAGAAAACTCATGGGTTGGGATGAAGGCAATATAGTATGTAAAGCAAAAGATGCGTGCACAAGCAAAGTAAAATAAGGAATACATTCACTACTTCCATTGGCAGGCAGGTGTTCAGCCATCTCCAGGAACAGTTACTTGGGAAGACAAAACCTGGGCTGGTTTTGGCTGGGATAATTTTCTTAATAGTATCTAGTATGGGGATGTGTTTTGGATTTGTGCTGAAAAAAATGATGACGATACAGGGATGTTTTCGTTATTGCTGGGCAGTGCTTACACAGTGTCAAGCCCTTTTCTGTTTTTTGCTGTGCCCTGACAGCAAGTAGGCTGGGGGTGCACAAGAAGTTGGGAGGGGACACAACTGGGACAGCTGACCCTAACTGACCGAAAGGTTATTCAGCATATAAAGCTGAGGAAAAAGAATGAAGGAGGGGTTGTTCAGAGTTCTGACATTTTTCTCCCAACTAACTGTTACGCATGCTGGAGCCCTGCTTTCCTGGAGATGGCTGAATACTTGTCTGCTGATGGGAAGTGGTGAATGAATTCCTTATTTCCCTTTGCTTGTCTGCATGTCTTTTTTCTTTACCTATTAAACTGTCTTCATCTCAATCCACGAGTTTTCTCACTTTTACTCTTCCAACTCTCTTGCCCATCCTGCTGCAGGGAAGTGAGTGAGTGGCTGAGTGGTGTTTAGTTGCTGACTAGGATTAGACCCCAGCAAGGCCATACCTCCTTCCTCCCCCAGGTTTTACGGCTGAGCGAGACATCATAAGGTATGGAATATCCCTTTGTTCAGCTGGATTCAGCTGTCCCAGCTGTGTCCCCTCTCAACATCTTGTGCACTCCCAGCGTGCTCAGTCGTGGGGCAGCATGAGAAGTAGAAAAGGTCTATGATTCTGTGCAAGGATTGCTCAGCAATAGTTAAACTATCCCCTTGTTATCAACACTGTTTTCAGCACATATCCAAACCAGCACCATACTGGCTGCTTTATAAAAATTTAACTCTATGCCAGCCATAATCAGTAAATACCTGAATTTTCATTTCTGGTAGCCAAACTGGAAAGAAAAATATTTTGTGAAAGGTTATGTTTTCTCTCTTCTCTTTCTCTTCCCTAAAACAACAGAGAGGGGGGAATTTGGAGAGAAAAACAGTAAAAATAGAAGCTGCTTTTCTGCATCACTCACAGAATTGAGGTCAGACAGGTAGTAGGGAGAGTGATCTTTCTCTTAGGTATTAACTCAGTGTCTTCAATAAGTACTCATGATGCAGCTGATCTGTTTCAATTCTTTCTTCTATAAGACTTTCTAACCACTCTGTTGTTTTAGAATTTTTTTTAACTGGTGTGTTTCTGCATTGTGTAAATATTTTAGTATGTTTATCAGAATTACTGTCATCCATCTCCGCTACTGGAAGAATGTTCAAAGGTATCTAATCAGGGAAGCCTAGGAAATTTTAAGTTTTCCCATCTGATCCTTTTGTGTTTATGCTTTTGAAATATTGCATCCAAATTACAGCTTTAGTTGCATGCATTTTCCACCAATTTATTGGACTGTAATACTACATTTTATTGTATGCAATTTACGTGGACAGAAGAAATACACCTTATATTCAAAGACAAGAATTAATGGTTAATCTAACTGTTTAATTATCTTTAATCCAGATATAATTATTAGAGAAAAGTAAGCAAATAAATTTGAAAAAGAAACCAAACACCAACCTCCCCAAAACAGGCAAAACCAAATAAAAACTTCTTCCACGGACAATTTGGCTGGTATTACTGGGCTCACATTTCTTGTATCTACTCCTCCTTTCTGCTGTTTTGCTCACCCACTGCCTCTGTGGGTCCTAAGGGTGATGTCCTCAGTCAGCGTGAGGGTGTGTTACACTGAGTTGTCAGCTTTACTAGTCCTCTCAGGTGAGTATGTTGCCATGGGAGAGTGAATCTTGCCCATTGGTCGACTTGGCTTTATTTGTATACATTTTCTAACATTGCTTATAGCTTCCTTTTTCTTCATTGTCCCACAATTCCTCACTGCATCTTTATATACTACACATGTTGGGTCTTACTTTCAATACTTGTTTTTTTCTTCACTGTTACAGCTTAAAAAAAATGAGATTTACCCAGCTTCAAAGGTTACATTTCTTTAATGACAAACTATTGACCATTAGTAATTTGTTTATAGTCACCAGGGACCTCTGGTATCCTGCCCACACTTTCAAGGCCCTTTCTGTCATCCCAAGTCTACACTTCCATAAATAGCTTTTAAATTTTTAAGGCTGTGGAGAGTTTATTTTACAGCGAATAACTGCTTGTATTACTGTATGTTAATTATAAACCTTTAAAAAATTTGCAACAATGGACCATCATCACACAAACTAAGCCATACCAAAATAAGTTCAGCAATAACCACCTGGTTGTTCAGCATTTGCTGTTGCAGCCAAACAAGCTAAACCAAAGTAAGCCCGGACACAGAAAACTTAGCTAGGCTTAGTCATGAGGCCTCGCGGTTATCACAAGGACTGTGGCCAGCTGCTAGCACTGACAGTATCATTTTTACTGGGGTAGAGGGTTACAGCTCCTTGTGTCCAGGCTTGCTATTCTAATTCTTTTTCATGTATCACTGGATAGTGACAAAAAGCAGAGAATGCTTTCAGGATGTTTGCTATGGTTTGATTGTTCCAGTCACCTTGTTGTTTTAAGCATCTCGACTGTAGATTGGTCTTTAGATATCTTTATGGCTTCCTTGGTAATGTGAGAATTTTTTTGATTAATGTTTCGCTTAATTCCAGTGCTGAGACAAGGTAAGACATGTTGAGGATTTTTGAAGCCCTCTGCCTATCATCTGTTTTATCACAGTTGTGGTTCTTCTACCAAACTTCCTTCTGGTCAGCCTATTTTACAAATTTCCACAAAGATCTTTCATAATCCAATACATTGTTTTGATTTTTTTTTTCTAATATAGAAGTTAGGGGATTTTAATAATAATGACTCTTCTTTCATTTTCTTCTCTAATTTTGTACTTACTTTTTGTTTTGTTGTTTCTTCTTATGATTTTAATTCCTGCACTTAGAATTTAAGAATTCTTCTTTCTGTGTTTTTTTTCTTCTCTCTCTCACTATCTTTTTTTTTTTTTTTTTCTTCTTCAGTTCTTATTCCGTGTCAGTATCCAACTGTGAAAGGTACAGGTTGACTCACACTACTACCAGTTAGCAATCATTGTCTTTTCTTCAAGTCCATGCTATGTCTCACCTCCTTCCACCTCCAACAGTGACTGAAATCTGTTCCTCAGTTTAAACCGTGTTTTCTCACTATACTGTCATTTTCACTCATTTTCATGTTACTTTGCTGTTTTCTGTTCAGTCTTTTTCAGCTTTAATTTCAGTATAGCAGTGCCAAGACTTTGTAACCTCTGAAGCAAGCTGGTGAGCATGCCTTTGCAATTTGGATAGATGACCTGATTTTAAAATTGATAGAGATATAATTAGTGTGTGCTAGATTTATTGTTGTCATTGTTTTTTATTTTATTTTGCCATCTGTCAGGCTCTGTGTTTCTTTGTATAAGGAATAGGACACTCAAAAACTAGGTTAAAACCATCAACTATTCTGTGAATAGTCGTGTTGCTCATTGTTTTAGATATTGATTCTTCTCAAAGGTTAGATATTCCTGGTCATACTTTCGATGAAACAGTGATGGAACTGGCATTCACCCTTTTCTTATGCCTCTGGGGGAACATTCTGATGTAGAACTGACATCTTCAGGAATCTGGTCCATATGAATTACAAACACAACAGACAAACTTCCACCAAGGTCCACCCTCTGGGTGTATCCAATAACAAATTCTCAGGAAAGAGTAGATTAACAGAGTGTGTTCAGAGTAGCAATGCTGAAGAATATTTTTCTAGGTCCCAAGAGTCTTAAAAATTAGAACTTCTTAAATCAGAAATAATCTTTTTGTCTGGCCTGCCAAGTATATCCTGCAAAAAGTAAACAAGAACTATGAAGATAATATTTAAATAATTTTGGTTACCATAGTCTGTTGGATTATTCTGCTGAGCTTGCAGATTTAACTGTTGTCTATCTCTGTGCTCTTCAGATTATTTATAGTTTCTACCCATATATCTACACAAGGTTCTTCTCCCTATCCTGGGTGTCTTGACATTATAATTATAGTTTTCAGTAACAGATAAAACACTCAGATACACATTAAAATAAACATGCATATTACTGCTTCTGTTTGTATTTACCAGGGACTGTAGAAGTACAGGATAAAGAAGGGAACTTCAATCAGTTATTATGTTCCAGGAAATACACTGGTTATGTTTCTGGTGATAGAAAACAACAGCTGAATTTATAATTGATGATAGATAAAATATAAATCCTTCTCTACAAATACAATAAACAATAGACATAACAAATATAGCATTAGCAGTACTGTTATTGAAAAGAATGAACAACGTGTTACTGCTAGACAAATACAGCTGTCACAGGTAAAATGAGGTTTTGCCGTTATCCTGAATATTGATGTTCTGCCAAGTAAGGTAACTCTTGACTTTCCCTCTTATTCGTAATCAAGTCGTTTCAGTGACTTACAAGTCCATTTGGGAATACAGTTGTCACTAGAAATCGATACAAGTGCTTGTGGAAGAAAATGTTTTTTCACATTGGAGCTCTTTTTTGGCATGAAACTTTTCACAGAGCAACTGACTGAAGTGTCACATTGCTATATGCAAATAAATGGAAGGAGTTAAAAACTGAGTAGCTATATGTTTGTTGATGTTTGGAGAAACTGATGAATAACAAAAGGTCTTATTTACAGTAACATATAATTTTATCAAAGCCATTTTTTTTTAATCCCAAGAAGCAAATGTCATGAATACAAACAAAAAGTAATTTGCTAATCATAAACTGCAATGTGTTTATATGTCTCTGAACACAAAAGCTTTCAAATTAAAAATGTAAGTGAGAAGATAGATATACAGAGGCATCATTGACCAACGATTGAGAGCTCTGTCTGCATTCAAGGCTTGGTACTCCCAGGACACAATAGTAGATAGCAGTCAAATATTTGCACTGTTTCTAAAAAAAAATTCATTTTATTTTCCCATCAGTTGCCTGCTCAAGATCTCTAACATCCAGGCCTCTGGGACCAAGAAATATCTAACCCATTTACTGCCCTGATCACATACTGCCTATTCTTATTCTTCCCCCGTAAACCGTGTCATATTTTGAAACTGATTGAAGGAAGTAAAAATGCTGGGTAGCAGCCAACTTTATGGTTACAATAACAGCTATAAGCATGCCTGACTTCATAGGGAAGCTGTTGCATGCAATTCAGCTAAACAATTCTAGTGGCAAAGATGTATTTTAAAGCAAGAAATTTAATGTACTAGAAAAAGTCTAGTATTAACTATTATTTGTTTCTGACATCACTAATGCTGTCATAGACACCAGTCAGACACCCATCATTTCAGATTAGCAGTGAAGAGAATCAGAGCAGATGGTGCCAGGACTGCCGGCCATGCATCTGAAGTCCCTGTGAGATTGTCATAAAAGCATACAAAAATCTGATCATATCTCAGTTGGCCTGTCTTACGTTGTGATGAGTTGACCCCACTGAGCTTCTGACATGCAGAAAAAAGAGTAAGTGCTTAGAAGAGCTCACAACATGAGTAAACAAGTGTGGCATATATGTAGATGTGTGGATCTGAGTGTTTCATCTCATCTTAAAACAGATTTGTTAAACAATTTGGATGAATTAAGATCAGTAAGTCCCTTATTTTACTATTAATTATGAAGGAAGTCAGATCAACCAGATCTGGTGCAAATGTGTATGCAACGGTTAACATGAGGGGAGATGAATGCCACTCCAAGCGTCTGAAATTATGAAAGTGGTTCAAAATGTGCAGCTCTAAAACCACAGGGAAGCCGAAAATAAAATTGCAGTCTGGCAAGCTTTTCTCTGTGCTCTCCTTTTATATCTTACTAAGGAAGCCAGGTCACTAGTAACACAGCCCTGAATTAATGATGCTGCTCATGCAAACAGGTATATGATGAAGATTTACAAAAATCTCTTTCAGGAAACCCTCATCTAATTATAAAGCCTGTAGACATGTAATGTATATTTAAATTGATGTTGCCATGTCATTTACATAAACTTCCTAAAGCACTTGTGTAGGTGATTAAATGTATTTTTCTTCCATTATACACAAATGTATTATTTCTGAGATAAATATTTTTGGAGAAAGTATTTAATAAGGAGCTGGGTAAAAGCTGACCTCCTTACCCCTTGAGCCCCTTAGTAGCAAATAATTCCAAATACAGAGAGGCAGAGAAAGAGCATGTGTCTTACAGCAATTATTACTGGACTGATCTGAAGGGAGTACCCTGCCTTCTGATTCCTGTTTTCAGGACTATTTATGCATTTTACATTAGGGAATAACTGTCTCAAAAAACCAAAAACCTCCCACCCCCCCACCACAGCAAAACAAAACAATACAATACAAAATCGATAAGCACAGAATGAAACTCTGTTTTCAGTACGGGCATTAGCACACTCACCAGACAGATACATGCTGTAATTCTTAATTAAGATGTGCTTAAGAGGTTCTGAAATCCAATTCGCAAGGTTGGTCAAGGTTTCTAATTCCTGTGCTGTTACATGAATGATAGGAAATAACATCTTGTAATCAGGTCTTTCAAAGAAAAAATGTGTGAATGTGCAAAAGAATATTCTGAGCTCTTCATCTTAAAGATATGAAGATACAGATCTGATTCAGGTGCTGGATCTGCAGAAGGAGACAGAGATTCAGACATTCTCTGGAGCCCATGTCTTCTAGCAAGTAACCTTAGACAACTTTTTTATCATCTTAAACAGTAAAACATCCTCCAGCACTAAGAACAGCAAATATTAGGTTTGTATTCTACTTTGAGGAATAGGCATTAAAACATCAGCAAGGTCTTTGTAGGGTTCCTTCTGCTGTTCATATCACATGTAGAAACAACTGGACCTGAGTTACACAGTTTGAAATGTATGTGACTATGGCTTGTAACAAGAAACACATGCTGTACATTTGAAACATACCCAAAGAGTTTTGGGCCCACCTGCAAAAATCTCCATAGGAATATCCTGGGTGCTTTCAAGATCTAGCAGTAAATTGCACACTACATAGGGACTTAAGTGTGGGTCCTGCATAGGCACCTATATATGCATGCAATTTTGTGTGTGTTAAAGGAGAGGACTTCCTTCTGGGCTCGGGAATAGCTATTTTTAGCCTTTAAGCTTGAAACAATAATGTGACCTTCTTGGTTTTATTGGGGTTTTTTATGTGCATGTGTGGGAGGGGCGTGGAGTGGAGAGTTTTTTTGGTTCATTTTCTTTCAAGTGCTTTTAACAGTTGTATTAAGATGACATTTATTACATAAAAAAGCATGTTTTAGAATATACAAAAGCCTTACAGTGACAGAATAGACAGAAGTACAGGCTTTTATGTACAGTTTCTAAATTATTTTCACTCTGACCTCGGAAACCCTCCAAATAATACGGTTTTGTTCTCATCAGTAAACACCAAATAGATACGTCAAGTAACAGCAAAGCCATAGAAATTACATAAAAATAGCCTCAATATAAATGAAATACGTAGTAGTCTCAAAGATAGCTAAGCTTCATCTGGAGAATACCACATCATTTCCATCAGTTACGGTTACCATATACCTGAGTAGCTCTGACACGTAAAACATTTTTTTTAATTATTCTTCCTATTATGAAACTAATGAAAAACTAAGAATACAAAGAATAGAAATTCTCTTTACTAGAAAAATATGAATCTTAACAATAAGGCAGCTTTATCATATGATTAAAATAAGTATTGTGGTAAAAACATTGAATAGAAAAAGGGAGGGGGGTGGACCTATGAAACCTGTTGTCTACTATATAATATGATGTCTGAGCACTACAGAAATTCAAACTTTTTGATACAAATGTTTCTTTAGTAAGACTTTTCATGATAATAGTATATGCAAAGACCATGACTAAGCTATGCCTTCTTCATGGGCAACAAAAGATTCCAGAAATGCTAGATTTAAGTATTTTTAATTGTCTTTTCCTTTAACCAACAGGAGGAATATTTTCAGGAGGGTGTTTTCAGATACTTAAGAATTTGGAAGTGGAACATTTAATGTGAAGAGACTTGGAAAGTTTTCAAACTCTTCAATGCAGGCAACAGAGTGTGATGCAGATGAAAAGCAGCTTCTCAAGTCATAAAAAGCCTTATGAATTTCACAGGATCCAACAAAGTATTTTTGCTCTCCTGCTTAGGTAATATACAAAACCCTGCATGACACCATACCCTTAACAAAAATGCAGAAATGAGCTGTGTTGTACCCTATTGTTTAGTCACATTCTGAAGAGTTTAAAAAAAAAATATTGGTTTACGGTTTAGACAGTTCCAATAAAGAAGATGCTAGATAATTTTTGTCAAATCATAGCCCCTCCACAAATATTTTTCTCTCATGAACACCTGAAGGTTTAATTTGCTGCTAATTAATCTAATTTAAACCTATTTAAATATAAATCAAATTTACTAAGTAATCGCAGTGTAGAGGGCAACAGTTTGGAATCTCAATGATATGTTTTTTTGGGTTTTGGGTTGGGTTTTGTTTGTTTGTTTGTTTGGGTTTTTTTGTAAGGACTGCTTACTTTCTGGTTACACCACTCCTTAGATGTTTTGAAAGTGTTGGAACTACCATCAGCAGTTTCAACTCAAAGACTAAGTTATGGACCTATGTGAAAAATTATTATGTATTCTATAAACAGTAATTTTGTCTATAAGTTATTACAAAGAGGGAGTGAATGGAGGTGAAAACAAAATATTCAGTTAGATATCTAACACTTTTTACTTCACTATAAGATCAAAAGATAATAGTCTATACTCACATACTTTAAAAAACAAAACAAAAACAGAAACAGAAACAAAAACAAAAACAAAAACAAAAACAAAAACAAAAACAAAACAGTCTGAGCTGAAAGCAGAGTACTTGTCTGTATGACACAAGAATATTTTCACTACTGCCTTTCAACTTGCCTACAATTTCCAAGGATATGGTAAAATTAGAGATCATTATTTTAGCCATCACGTTCCTGTGCTTCACTTATCTGTTAAGAGTTATTTAAGGAACTTAGACAGTGAGTCCTAAGCTTTATCTCCCAGATGCTATTCTAAATTTTAAGGAAGAAAAACCAGGAGTGCTCTCAAATACTGGGGTTATGGGCTTTTCCCTCACCACTGTCCTGCTTTTAGGTGTAAACCATCAGTTCTGAGGATTACTCGATTGTGCCACATGAGCATTGCAGCATCATTCTAAACTGAGCAAACTTGGTGCCTTGGTGTAAAATGTAGAGCTGCCCTCTGAGCATTTTAGACCAGCAGTTCTCTCCTGTCATTGATGAATTCTCGAACTTTTTTCTTGAACTGCCTTGTCAAGTCAGTCTGTGGTATCAGAGGTAAAATTCAGTTGTTTTTTATTTCTATATCCAGCAGCAGAACTACAGGGAGGCATTCAGATTCAGATGTAGACAAATAAATAAAAGTGTCTCAAATATAGGCATTTATAGATGAGCTAAGTGTCTGCAATTACAATCAGCAGCAAACTAGTGCTCAATTCATGTTTTCACTCCTACACACTCTCTACAGCATCAGGATAGGATGCCAAAGGATATCCAAGGCTTCCATGAGAGGCTGGTAAATACAAAATTGGCTTGTGATAAGCTTGTGTTCTTCAACAATGGCAGATGAGTCGGCGAATAATGCCGCACAGTGTTAGGAAAGGTAGTAGGCATGTATGGTTAGGTAACAGATTGCTGTCTCCAGTCAGCTGATAAAATATAAAATGCATGTTTTAGAGTGAACAAAAACCCTTTCCGGACTCAGAACTTAAATAAATTGCCTATATAGTCAATTTTTGTACCATATGAGATACCATATTATTATTTGAATTAACCAATAAGTTATTCAAAACAGTAACATGATGCTGGAAGATGTGACAGAGACTTGTAACCTGCCAGATTCTGTAGATGGGATGTCTAAGGGAATCTAAAATTATACTAGAAATTTATCGGGGAGCAACTGAATCTTGCTCTATCCAAGATGATCAATGATGAGCTTGATTCAGATGTTTGCGTGTATGGCATGTGATGTGAGTTTAGATGGCCAAAGACTTAATGCTTACAGTTAATGTGCAACATCATAGATCTACCATAGGTCATACTTGTCAGCTCTGTGCAGATGTCTCAGAAGTCATGTGATATCTCAAATAGTACTACATGAAACATCACATGTATTCACCAATATGTAGGTGTCTAAAATATGGATCTTTATCCTATCATGTCAATGTGCATGATGAGTTTATTTTGACTCACTCTTT
>NW_010427982.1:10868-11928 GCF_000710305.1 Buceros rhinoceros silvestris | reverse complement strand
TCTTTCCAAAACGGACTTGAAATTAACATTGCAGGCATAAACTGATTAAACAGCCATGGAATATTGAAGCTGAGAGTCTTTATATATCTTTACAGCAAAGCAAAATTAGCAAAAAGCAAATACATTTACTGTCTAGTTACCTTTTTACTAAGACAACCTACCACAAGAACTTTAGCAGATATATTCTTGCTTTCTAGATAATTTGCTTCAAGATCAAGGCTTAAAACCATGTAAAGGGATCCTGTGAAAGTTATGGATAAAAGCATTTTCAGATCAAAGATTGCACATTGTGGCCATTGCACAGACAAATTTTTCATCACTCTAGACTTCCAAAATTATTAAAGTTTTCAAATATTTTCCATTTCTTTACTCTTTACTGTTCTTTATTACCACTCAACTCAACGGGCATGCCACAACTAAGAA
This sequence comes from Buceros rhinoceros silvestris, assembly GCF_000710305.1. Lineage (NCBI taxonomy): Eukaryota > Metazoa > Chordata > Aves > Bucerotiformes > Bucerotidae > Buceros > Buceros rhinoceros. Next base: position 11,505 of record NW_010427982.1, on the reverse strand, counting down.
AGCTGAGGCTGAAATACTGAGAATGTGACGGATGGGGATGGTAAGAGAACAAAGTATTTCTTCAAGACCTTTGGCCATTGAGTAGATTGTGCTGGTACTATTTTGTACTTTTCTACTTAGTATCAAAGATAAAAATATATTACGCATTTCAATAGCAGATGCTAAGTGTCCCTTCATTCAGAAAATAATAGTAATAATAAGAAGAATGCTTCCTACAGTGAGAAGAGAGAACAATCACACTCTTAAAATTATCATAGAGAGTTAAAAGCAAAGATAGACCAAAATAGGATGACTTTATATTTAGATTGTACTGCACTCAACAGCTATAATGGTAAACTAAACAGTATGGAACAAGGTTTCTGATCCTGACTTCTTTTACTGTTTTAGACGTAATTACGAATTGGCAAAACAAAAGATTCTTTTGCAATGTCTACATGACAACCCAGCATAAAATCCTGAAGGTTTCTAGGAGTCTAGTATTGTTTTCTCAGATAGCCAGTAAGGGTAGATGATCATGTATATTTGTTTTACTTCCTTTTAAAGAGTAGTGAGACAGGAGCTCCTAAGAGAGCAATCATGTAAGAGGATCAATAAATATTCAGTCATGTATAAATCAATGACATTTTGCTAATCTTGT
>NW_010427982.1:0-10644 GCF_000710305.1 Buceros rhinoceros silvestris | reverse complement strand
ACAAATAGCAGAAGACATTCGTATTATATTTAGAAATCAGATTGCGGGCAGTTTTTGGACTGTATCTTTTCCCCTTGAATACTGCCCAACGTTGGCAAATCAAGCACAGAGTGAGTTACCTAGAATATATATGACTGTTGTTAGTTTGGTTCAAGGAATCTGATAGAAGCTAAGCAAAGAGCCCCAGGCAGCTCCAGTCTTATTCAGCTTCTGTCAGAAACAGTGCTGTTCCCCCAACTTCTTTTATATTGATATAATAATAATAATATTTTTTTCTTTATGACGCTTTTGAATCCAGGACAACAAAAAGGGAAGGAACCTTAGTATCATCCACGATTTCAAATATATAAATGCAAGACACCCAAACATCTTGTAGATTCATTCTCCTCTGTTTCTCAGTTTCCACATCCTTCTCAATCATTGAAAGAACAAAACCTTCCATTGTTTCAGAAAAAATAAACCCAAACTGTTAAGCATAATGATTTATTATCCATAGTGCCTTGTAATGAACAGGTAAAGTAGGAGACATTACAGTTTTGTATTCCTCTAAGTATTTTGCTAGACAACAGTTCTCTTATTTGCAAAGATCTCTCCACAGCATAAAAATATTTTTCCTTATCCCTTTTTTCTCAACTCTACAGGTGTGTAGCCTTGTATAAAGCCCATGTGCTATAAAACATTTGTAAAAATAAGTGTTAAAACTAACCAAGTGACATTGGAACTTTTGACTTCACTTGGTTTATGTCTACTTCCTCTACAGCAATTTTTTTCTAGCACAAAAACAAATCAGAACTACAATTAAGAAATATGAGTGATCGAGCAACTATTGATGACTTTGATCCTCATTTATTCAGAATTAAAATATTGTTTATTTTCTGTCCCATCCTGGTCTATCTATTCCTTTTCTTTGGTTTAAGCTTTCTTTCTTTTCTTCATCTAAGACCAGCTTATTTATTGCTTTAGAATTACTTCTGTTTTGGGCTGGGAAAATTCTCGCTTTTATGATATTTGAAAAGACTCCACAAAGCTTATAAAGATATGAAACTTCTTTAATTCTCAGATATTTTTGTTCCTTTTTTTGTCTTCGTTCTGCTATAGTTAAAAAGACAAAAAATGTTAAAATGTATTGTCCAATACATAATTTGTGTGGAGGAAGTTATATTCAATGAACTTGTATATACCATTGACTCCAGGGGAAATCAATGACAAATTCATAAGAATGGAGCTAGGACATCATCCAAGCTGTGGAGTACTTCTTAGTCACTCAAACTGGTCAAGTTTTTTGTGTATATATTAATATGGTTGCTAGATTCACTAACAGAATGACTCATTATCACTGTCAGTTTTCCCAGGTCAAATATATAAAGCCTGCCTTCCTCCAACTGTTGCTTTACAAGCAACAGCTTGGTGGATATTGTTGTGCTGAATTTCACAAGCCATAAATCCTGCATGGAGATGGAAGCTATTTCATGTCACCTAACATTACCTAACTGCTTATGGCTTAATAAACTTTTGATAGAATTTTGCTGAGTTGCAGCCTGATATCTGCTGGCTATATGCAATATTGAAATTGAGTGTGTCTAGTTTTATGGGTCCCTATTCTCATTTACTAATAATTTAAGTTGAAATCAATAAAGAGTTGGATTTGTTTTGATTCGATTTATTTTGGTTTTCTCTTTGTATTCTACAGACTGTGAGAAAATTAAAGTATTAACTACTTGGATTTGAATTTAACCCCCTGCTTGGCTTCAGCTGCCAATCCAGAAGAGGACAGGTGTCTCTAAATCTTATATAAGATACAGAATATCTTGTCAACCTTTGCAGCCTATCTGAATATTGTATACAAGTCCTATACAAGAGAACCTGATTACTACAGAGTATCTCCAAAGACACGAGGCATGTGTATTATGGCAATTGAATGAAGCTGTTTTTTGTTATTGTTTTGTTTTTGTTTTTGTGTGTGTGTGTGTGTGTATTAACTTTTCCTGGTTATTCGCAATGGGTGATCTCTTTGGATTCCACCAAAGTCTTTTTTTATTGTCTTTTTTTTTTCTATTGAAATCAAACCCCACATAATTCAGCCTGCACATATAAATGAAGGCCTTCAGCCCACCTGGAATTTCGGTTCAACTCTCTTGTGTTCACACTCTATGAATATTGGTGTTCAAAATCAGATTTAGCATTCCCAATCATGCAGTACAGAGATTAAAAAAAAAAAAACCACCAAAAAAAACAAACCCAGAGTCTTATACAAGAATGTTTTCTGATCATACTTTGATTCAGGATAAATTCTAGATGCCAAACTTCATTATGTAAGTTTTTGCCTAGTGGCTGCTGCCAGTGAGTTAGAAGGAACTCCATACATCTGTAAGTTTCTGAAATACAATCTAGGTTCCTGAAGGGGAATTAAATTGAAGAACTCACAAACTACAACATTTTGTTACAGAAGACCTTACAAAATTTTATTAATTAAAAAAAACAAGATATATATAAGTTGGAAACTTAAGATATTTGCTTGTTCAAACGTGAAGTTGCACGTTTGAAAATTAAAAAAGAAAAGTTGGATAAAACAATGCATGTTTGGGTTTTTTTCAAAGAATATTATACATGCTATGATACTTCAGGAATACTTCATATTATAAATACTAACTACAGAGTCTGTATCATTTTTTACATAAAACTGTGAATCTCAATAAGAACATAGGTGTACATGAATTATAGAAAGTTTCACATGGGTTTGTTCCATCCATTCAAAAAGCAGAGCTGTTCTTCTCTATTTGCAATAGTAATTGGATTAACAGGTAGTTTCTGTTCCTATCACAGCATGTTGCAGGTCAGATGAATGTCTAATGAATTTTTATTAATAGTCATACAAGCTCAAGTCAGTCGCCCACATTGAAGTGTATAAAACCAATAGAAATGCCTTACAGATAATGACGCAGGATCTCTTGTCTAGTCAAGTTTACATGGAGGCCATGTGAAATGCCTTAAGCCAATCTAAATGTCAATAGGTGTTGGCCTGTAGGCATTTCAATAGAGTCCTTAGTTTAGTAAAAAAATACTGTAGCAGGAAAGCACAAACAAAAATTCTGTATCACTGGATAGGATTAAAATAATGGATTCAGATACCTGACTTCATAAGAGGTGTTCAATCCCAGACAAAAATATAGCTGATAGACAGGTAGATGGATAGACAGGGAGACATATAGATGTCTACATATCACTGAGGTGCTTAAGTTACTCATATACACAGTGACCAGTTGTTCAGTACAGTTTAAGGAGGCTAGAGAACGATTTAGCTTACTATTGAGACACCTAGGGCTACATTCAGTAGCCTGAATATAGTTATTATTATGACTGAGATGTCTGACACATGGATTGCCAGATACAAGATTTACAGAGATCCCATGTTCATCCCTGAGTACCTTTATACCTCGTTATTATACTGTACACCCTATTCTTGATTGCAAATAGACATATGAAGAAAGAAAAAGACAACTATGAATCGACCTCTCAATTTAGCAACCAGTTGTGCACTTTGGGACTCAGGAAAATAATTCCTCCAGGCAGAAATCTGCAGGGTACTGACTCAGGCCAGTGAAATTCTGCAACGCTTCTTCCTTTGGGCTGCATTTAAATGACATACTAATTCTTCGCTAAGCTTCAAAATTCTGTTTGCAAAGCAAATTGTGTTTGTCAGCTACGTTGCTACCAATTTCCTGTGTATTACAGGCCAGATTGACAAAGTAGCATGTTGTTACATCTCCATCTGTTCTCAACTTTCTTTCATGTTCCAGTCCATGCTACAAAGGAAAATGTTCAATGTTGTGTTAAATGGATAATACATTTAAAATGTGGCATATTTGTATAGCATGAAATTGAAAATATATTGTCATATGTTTTGAATAATGAAATGTGTCTACTTTCAAAAAATTAGTCACGTTTATTGTACAGAATATTGCATTGAAACATGACAAATTTTTAAAGCATTAGGACTTCTTCCTCTGAAATACAGTAGAAAATTACTTTGTATTTGGAAGAGCATGATTTCTTTCCTGTTTTCTTCCCATCTTGCTCTCCTTCTTTCAAGTGAGTGGAGCTGCTGATAGCTGAGCTTGACAATGATGTAGTTGTGTTTGTCAAGCAACAGAGGGAACAGTCAAACCTGGCCCTCCTGGAAGATAACAGAATGAAGTGTTCCTATCAAGATACTTGGACAATCAATGCTTTCTTTCCCATGCTTTGTTACCGTGAACTATTATGGATGACCTACTTTCTTTATCTTCACCAATAATGTAGAAAAGTATCAAATCCAACTAACCTGCCAATGTGGTCTGTAATTTCCAGTTTAGAAAGTAGCTGTATCCCAAAGGAAAGATAGTGGATCAGATTACCATCTCGAGCTGCACTGTGATAGACAACCTAGGCTAAATAAAGCTTTATAAAAGACTGGAAATCTCCACTATGAGGTGGGTTTTTTCTAAGTTTTACATGAATTCTTCATCTTAAAAATGGAGTTTAAGTACGTAATTTAAACTTCTTATAATGGACCTTTACAGGTTTTGCTAACAATACTTGATCTTTGAAAAAATATTTCAGTGAAATTGATTACTGGAATCTTTTTGAGGTAAAGCAGTTGAACAAAGTACATCAGGACTTAGGTTTCCTTTCCTCATTCTGATAATCAGCCATTTTATTCCTACTTGGTGTTGCCTAAAATAAAAAAAAAATTCTGACCTTCTTACATTCCATTTAATGTCTCAGTGTACCACAGAGAGTGTTCCTGCTTTCACTTACACTGAAACAGATATTCAGGAAACTTCTGACTGGCATGTGAATTGGATGGACATCTGTGCACAACTGCCCCAAGAATTCTAGAAAAACACCGAGAGATCCACAGGAAAAGCTGTGAAGTTTTATGCTCCTAGGAAACACCATTTCGTGTTTGTTGAGTCCAAATGACTGTGGAGAATCAATTAACTTGTTTGGATGTCAGAGAAAAGACTTAAAGAAACAATTATGTTTGGGGATATGCTGTAGGGAGACACGATACGCATGTGCCTTATAGAAGATAATTTGTATCTTAAATTCTTCTGAAATTCAAGAATATTTGACTGCCATTTGACATTTGACTGATTTCTGAACACTTGCTCCAATTGCTCCCATTGAGTCTAGAGTTCTAGTTTGGGCCTCTAACTAAGAACAATGTAATAAAAAAGATAATTATCCTAAAAACTTGCGAAGTCACTAATTAATACATAATTTCTGTTTTATAATCCTTATATTATCATTATTAATACTTAATTTTCATTATTTTATTCCAGCTCCTTAGGTTGTTTATATTTTGCCTGGTATTTTGCCTTTATTCACCCTTAGAAATAAAGTCAGAAACCTGCTGGACATTTTTAACTTGAATTTGAATTTGTGGAAAACCTTTTCACTCTAGATGCTTAGTAAACAAGAAAGAATATGGGTATTTGTACTATAGTTATAATAGGGTGAAGGTTTGTAAAGTTATTTATTGCATGTCTTATAATAAAGCAGATGGAAATACCTACATTCATAGAGTTAAGATTTCTTTTCATTATGAAAAAGGTCAGAAAACAAGACACTTCATTATCAGTCCACTTGTCCATTGTTCAAGCGGTGTGCATCTATTCATTTCTATAATTCCTCTCCATATTTAGATATTCACCTTAACTTATCTGGGGAAACCTAGCACTTCTGGTTCTTCATGGTAGTACTGAATACTTACTTATCTGTACAAATAGTAAAAATAGAATAATGTACAGGTAATCTTTTTTACAACTACTTTCCTCCCCTGTTACTTACATAATCCCTAAGGATCAGCTTTAAGTTTATAAAGCAAAAGTAGAGATTAACCAAAGAATGCAAAATGGTTTGTTAAATAACAATATTTTGCATAATTCTACTTTTGCAGTTATTCCTCAGCTGTACTATCAGTAAGAGAAATAAATATGTCTTAATTTCTACTCTCATGTATATGTTATTGTCTTCAAGAACTATTATTGCCACCTAAAACTGACTACAGAAACACATGAACATTCCTGGGCTTATTGTCTGAATGCAGAGGAAAAAAATCCAGAGTAGATCGATCAGTATGAATGGACACATTCAAATTTAATATAATGTATGGCTGAGAATTGTCTTCACAGAGATAATTCAGTATGTTATGCCTATTAGTGCCAGAGAGGTCATTGGTTCTTTTTCTGTTCTAAAGATAATTCTGGAGGGAATAGCACTTTTACAGAAATCCTGTAACAATGGTACTGAAGAAGTAATTCCTTGAAAGCTTTGTTGAATTAGGTCATCAGCTCAGCCTACAGTGCCATCTATTTTGGCTTTTCCCTGCAGACTAATATATCCCATGTGAGGATTTTATACTTTGCAAAGAAGGATGAAGACAACGAGATGCTATTTAGCAAAATTTCGCCTTAGCAGCCATAGACTTCATTTATTAATGAATGTTTTTAAAAGTGTACGACACTTACGAAACTTTAATGAACCAGAACTGTAGCTTTCATCATAGTACTGAAGTGTATACTAAACATAGATGCCTCACAAACATGAATCAGTGGACATCAAATTTTTTTCAGAATTTTTAAGATTTTAACAGTAAGCTAGTACATCTTATCTGCATAGCTGTTGTAGAAACATATTCCTTGGTAGCTGCCCTCAAGCTCATGTTGTTCATCTATTATATTAGCAGAGAAGGAAAAAAATCTCAGTTATCTAGAAGCCAGAAAAGACAAAAAAATCTGTTTAGAAACAATTTGTACACGACTATTCTTACATACTAAATAACCTTCTGAAATCACCTTTAAATATGAATTCATTTGTACTTGATTCTCAAAGTGCTGACAGGGACAAACTAGAGAAAAAACTTTAACTTTGTCAGGAAAATTATGTTATTACAGTTTTCTTGCATTGAATTTTGTGTGTCTTGTCAAATAACAAGACTGATATTGATTATGTTGGAGTGCACCCACAACAAATAGTTGTGGAGAAAATGCAAGTTCTGTGCACTCCTTTTAATATTTAACTGCCTTTAGAAATTTAATGTATGTTTTTTTCACTCCTCCATTAAAAACTATGAACCAGATCTTCAAACGGCATTAATCATTGTACCTCAAAGTGTAGCTCTAAAACATTTCAGCTAAGGACCTGGCTCATTTCAGAGATGAACACAAATTACTACATAAGCCATTTGCTAATGAAAAAGTTTGAGATGGTGAATTTTATTTCATCTTAATTCTTGTATTTTTGGGTTGACTTTCTGAAGGAGAATACAGAGCAAATCTCTAATAAAGCTGATCATTCCAGAAGAAAAAAATATCAAATGGTGGAAGTGAAGACATAGCAATTTACAGGTTGGTTTCTTTCGGTTTGTTTTTTTTAATTATTATTATTTTGGTGTTTGTCTGTTTTGTTTTTTTTTTTTTTCAGCGGGGGAGGGGGAGGAGTGGGCCGTGGGACATGGGAAGAAGAATATGTCAACAAATATGAAAAGAGTGAGTTAATAAAAGCCACTTAAACAAAGCCAAATTTGTGCCATTCACTGAAGTTACAGAATTTTGTATACGACAGAGCATGGCAACCACAGTTAGGTGATGACCTTTCAAATAGGAATGCTGAATGTGCTTTCCTGGCCAATAAGCTACCTTAAAATCACATTAAACTTTCAATAGCTGTTATATGTTTCAACCAAAAGCAACTCTGTTCAGATTTATAGACTCTGATTATCTGCATGAATATAAACACACTGAATATATCAGTGATCTGATGATAGACCTGTACTTAAGGCTGGTGATACTGCAGTTATTTTTTCATTTATGTGGTGCCATTTAGACTACATCTGAAAATTCAATAGATCACCTGGATTTACCACAAGCCTTGAAAGTAAAGATTTAGTTGACATACACTGGATACATTAAGAGTAATGATTATATAAACACTCAGTCTAGTGAGGACTCGCTAATAGGAATAATCCTTCTTAAATGTCTCCATTATTGATATTTATGGCTAAAGTAGACTCTCTGGTCTCCCTTTATAGACAGTGGTGGAGAAATGAGCATTTTTAGAGTGTAATTGATTTGATACAATACGGAAGTCCACCTAAGGATGACATAAACCGCATCTCAATAATGGTTTCTCTTCACTGTCCTTAAAATGAGATTACTGTGAACTATTTAGTACAAATACATTCGTCTGATTGGATGTCACCCTCTGGGTTAGCTCAAGAAAATTTACTTACTAAATCCAAACTCAGATTTTTTTATTCCCTAATTACTCAGGATTATAAATCTCGTGAATTCTAAATCATACAGAAAAATAAAAGTACAATTACCAAATTAAATAGAAATCATCAATAGATAGGATTTTTCTCTGCTATCTAGGTGTATAATACATAATAATAAAAAAGACTTAATGTTTGTGAATAGTTTCTCTCAAATACTTATCCCACAAAATTTCCATCATCCCAAAATACCAGATTTTTCATTATTATTTGTTTTGGTTTGAAACCAAAGAAATTGGATGGTCAAGTCAAAATAGAATATGGTCTGACTATGTATATAAGAATATTTCACTTTTTCTCTCTTTACAAGAACTATGAGATATTAAGTCAAACTATATTATGCAGACAAACAACTTTTAAATTAGTTTTTAATTATAAAAATAAAAGAAAAAATTTAAAGTTACTATAAATCTTTGTCCTGGTCATCCTGCAATACTGAACCTGAATAATGTATCTTTTCTCTAGATTTTTAAAATTTTCAGTTCATCTCTGAACTCTGTTGTTACTGACTAATTATTTATTCTAGTTGGTAAAAAAAAAATTCTGTTAGAAAGGTTTTTTAATATTTTGAGTTTTCTTATGGATTGACTATTTTCCACTTGCACTTTATTAAATCATGCATTCTAGTAAAATCAACAAGTCTAGTACTTTGGCATGAGGTACGTAAATTGAAAATAATCGCTATAAATACCTTGGGTGTTTGCAGAGTTGTTTCTCTTATGCATTCTCACTCCTATCTCCCACTGTAATTGCTGTTGTGCAGCAGTTTATTCTCCTTAAATATGTTACCACAGAGGCTCTAACACCATCACTGATTGGCTCCACCTTGGTAAGTGGCGGGCCCATCTTGGAGGTGGCTCGCATTGTCTCTATCAGACATAGTGGCATCTTCTAACAGCTTCTCACAGAAGCAATTCCTTAGTTTTAAAGGCTAGCTGATGTGCAGATGAGGATCTAGACCTGATTTTAAAACGTATCAAAATAAATGTCAAGAGGAACTGGATTCTTCCATATGCGCATACATGCCGGTTTCATTGAGACTAAAGGAATTTTCTCCCCCTGTGAGCTCCCAGTTTCCATTCCCCTGCCATGGTCCTGGTGAGTCCTGCAACACTGCAGTTTTCCCTGTTTTCCAATGCAATGAACTAGATTAAACTAAATAGGTGGACAATCATCTGTAAATATCATATAGAAGGTAGAAAGTCATTGTTGTACAGAGTCGTATGATCCCTCCCAGGTGTTGCCATAAGACATCTGAAAGGATATGATGGGGCCATACCTCCATTGTCACACCTGACTCAGGGAGAAAACTCCATCTCACATGACATTAATGATTGACTTCCTTTCCAGTCTTGTCAAGGTTGCAGCCACTCTTTCTCAAACATGAATCTGACTTACAGTAACTTTCCTTTGCATAAGAAGTTTTAAATTTTACTAGACTTGGCCTGCAAGTACCTTATTCTTCTATGAAGAGCTCAATCTTTTTTTTTTTTCTGATATCCATACAACATGATGTTCTTATTTGTCTTAATTTGCTTATTATTAGGACTTTAGGGAAAGGGAGATGGAATGGGGATGTTGGGGTTTTGTTTTGGGGTTTTTTGTCATTTATTTTTTCTTTTAGAAAGTAACTAAGCAGTTCCCAATGACATACAGAAATGATAACGTGGCTTGTAACCTGAGGCTGATGTACAAGAAATATTCCATTGATTATAAAAGAAATTTGAGCAGCCAATCACTTCAAAACTTCAGCTGGATTTTACCACCTCGGCATGTATTTGTATTTGTTTGTTTTGTTGATAAGCCAAACCTGGATGAGTGGTGTTAAACTCTATTTTAATTAACTCTATTTTAATTTAGAGAAGGGTGTTAACACTATGAAAGAAAATCAAGACACTGAAACATTCAGTATCACTTCTCTTAGCCCTTTAGTCTATATTTACAAAGGCATTGAGGAGCCAGTGAATTGATGTTGGTGGTAACCGGTGAATCTGATCCTATAAGGCAAGAGAACCTTGATAATAGATTTGAGATCAACGGTCTTGTTATTTATTCTTGTAATAAAATCATGTGATATTTTCTTTGGTTTGGAAAGATAGAACATGACTTTAAACTTTGTTTTAAAAATCATAATACGCTGACTATACTTTCTTCACCAGTATAATTTGCTGCTCTGTGATAGGACATTATTGCAAGAATCAGAAAGGAATTTCAAAATTCCCTTTGATTACAATGCAAAATCCAGGTTTGAACTTTATCATGGCTTGCAAGTATTTTGAATTATTGTCCTTAATCTTAGGCCCATTAAAGATATATATATATACATT
>NW_010427981.1:1480-2776 GCF_000710305.1 Buceros rhinoceros silvestris | reverse complement strand
CGCTGAGATTACGTGAGCAACATTTGTGGCTGGACTCATCATCATCAGGAGAATACCTGCGCTCCCCAGAGAGCCTGAGCCCAGCTCGCAGCAATCAATGGCATGAGGGACGCTTGGCAGGGCAGCCACATACCACCCTGCCATGGGGCTGGGGCTCAGGCCTGGCTGCGCGCTGCTTTCCATGGAAAACACTCAAATGCCACTTTGCAGATGACCCAGGACCTGCTGACCGACCGCTGGAGCAGCGGCTGTGACGCCAGGGTAGGCAAAGCTCACTTGCAAATCCTCCGCACGCTCCACAGGGTCCTGCATTTTCCAGGGCGTTACACTCTACCCGCCTTGGAAAGCCCCGTGGAGCTGTCATCCTCCTCAGCAGGATGGGCAGAGGGGCTGCCTGCTGGGGACCGCCAGCGCCACTCTCCAGCGGTGGGTGGGTGAAGGACGAGGTGCCTGGGGAGGGCAGAGCAGCAGCCAGGGACTGCTGCCAGCCTGGCCCTGGGGCTCTGCCATTCCTCGCCCGAAGCGGAGCTGTGGGAGCAGCATCGGCGACGTGCAGAGCGGTGGCAGCGCACCTAAACATGCGCATCTGAGCGGACTCACGTGGCTCCCACCCACTGTCACGGGCGGGCTCAAGGGATGAACGATGCGGATTGCTTTAAGCAAGCACTCTCGAGCCTTCCTCCCCGCTCTGATCTGCACCTTGAACACGTCAAACAACGGGCTAAAGCAGCAGAGCAGTGTTGAAACCAAAATGCAGGGCTTGGTGGCATCTCCTGCCAGCTTGTAACTTGGGCAAACCCGGTCCCTGCCTCTGGGCAGCTGGAGCAGGGAGAGGAAGCGCCTGCTCCACCCAGGGGTTTCCGAGAGGGAGTGTTGAAACCAAAATGCAGGGCTTGGTTGCAGCTCCGGCCAGCTTGTAACTTGGGCAAACCCGGTCCCTGCCTCTGGGCAGCTGGAGCAGGGAGAGGAAGCGCCTGCTCCACCCAGGGGTTTCCGAGAGGGCCCCCCCGGCTGCTCTGCACAGCCCCTCACGGGCATCGCCTCCCCGAGCCCACGGCAGCCCCGGGCTGGAGGAGCAGTGCTGCTGGCCCCGCTTCACCCACGAGAGACTCAGCTGGGGGAGATGTCAGGGCAGGAGAGGGAGCCCAAGGAAAGGGCAGAATGAACCGGGGCTTGAAGAAAGACTTGTTGAACCCCGGCCCAGCTCCTCTGAGAGGTTGTCCGTGCTCTGCATCCCTGGCGCTGCAGTGAGCCCAGGGCCACCTCGGCCAGGGACTACGTCCAAGGGCTCAGCGG
>NW_010427981.1:854-1303 GCF_000710305.1 Buceros rhinoceros silvestris | reverse complement strand
GGCAGAAGGGCTCTGGGCAGGGCGGTGGCATCCCAGCTCATCGCTGCCCTCAGCTGCAGCCGCCTTCTCTTAGAGGGGCTTGTCGAGAGTCAGAATGCTGCTTCTCTCCCATTCAGAATGGGAACATCTGTGAAAAGGGGGCATTCAGGATAAAGTCATTTGTGAGTGCTGGGTAGTAAACAACATGGGCTTTATTTTCCGGCACTGCCTCCTGAGCTCCCCGGAGCTCTCCATGGGCGATGCACCTCCTGCAGCAGCCTCAGCCAGGGCCCGGCACAGCCCACCCTGCGGCTGGTCCATCGGCACGGCACGGCGGGCACGGGGCAGGGGGCCAGAGCCAGAGGGTGACAAACAGCGGGGCCGGGGTGCGGATTTCTTCTCTCATCTTCCTTACACATCAACGGGCACAAATCCCCATATGTGGCAGCAATGTAAACTAGTTTTATTAC
>NW_010427981.1:0-734 GCF_000710305.1 Buceros rhinoceros silvestris | reverse complement strand
ATAAAATATTTGAAACAAAATAAATGGTTTTGTCAAACACTGTATCTCCTCAAATAATAATGCACCGGCTTAAAAAGAAAAACAACCGACATTCATATTCTATGGCAAAGTTTTATTTCCCCTCCCAGAGGAGCAGGGAGCAGGCATTTCAATTTTGAATTCAAATACTGTATGGGAATACAGTAACTATAGTTCTCAGAGGGTTTGTGCGAGCGCCAGCAAAACAAACCCCAAATCAAATTTATTAGCTGGTGGGGATCTCTAACAATTTTACACAGTGACTGATAGAGCCGCCTGGGAATTCCTTTCAACATTAAGTGATTTAAAGCCCCCACAGAAACTTCATTGTCTGCTACAACGCAGACAGAGCTGCTCGGTACCAAGTAACGCGCCACCGGCAGCGGCGGGTTGTTTGTTACTGCCAGGGCGTGTTTCCTCAGCCTGGAATCCTTACCGGGAACGCTGACCGCCAGAGCCCTGCGGAGGACTGGGGACGGGGGAAACGGGAATTAGTTAGGAACGGCAGCCTGCGTTTTAACGGAACTATCTGTGCTTTGACGGCGAGGCTGAGGAGCTCCCTTCGGCTGCGAGAGTGCTCGTGGAGAACGATGGGTGACTCGTTCCCCCGCTAGAACCAGCCATTGAACGAACGCCCACCATGTGCTCGGCGCAGGGCGCACGTGTGGCGAGGAGCCCTGCCAGCCCCCACTGCGTTTTGGACACCGCCAGTTCCC
>NW_010427980.1:13921-16748 GCF_000710305.1 Buceros rhinoceros silvestris | reverse complement strand
CACTCGAGGGGATCAAAGGGCTTTTCCACCCTGCACGGTTCCATGAGTTTATGAAGGTGGCTCGAAGAGGCAGACAGGGTTGGTGTCATCCCTAGTCTTCCTTACAGAGATGTATTTCAACAAGGACGTTCATGACGTGCCTTTCCCGCTTCTCTCCTCCTGCAGTGACCCTGATCTCTCATTACGCAGGGCTGGTCCTTTTCCAAGTTTCCCAAGATGGAGCTTCCTTCCCTGGGTGACCCTTCATCACCAGAGGGTGCCGAGTTGGTTGGGCTGGCACCGCTCTGACTGCATGTGCTGCTTGACTAGAGACTCTCTGTGCTTCCAGGTGGAATGTCACGCCTGTTTATTTGGTGTGTTTGTATGATTTTTGCCCAGGTTTCTGCGCCTTCGTCTCGCTGTCCCTCCCTAATCCCTGTGGCTTCAGAAGTTGCTGCTCGGTGCAGCTTAGTCGTGCTTTTGGGAAGTCTGGGGGTGGGTGCTTTGTCCCCAGGTTGGGTGGGGAGGTGCTCCTCTGCCGAGCTGCACATCTCCAGCCTGGTGCTGTTGTATTTAGAGCTCTTGGCCTAAAGAAAGGGGCACAGGTGGATCGGGAAACCAGCTCTGTGAAGCTGCCGAGCTTCACTGAGCTCTGCTGACCCATCGCAGATGCTGGTGAGCTGTTTCCCAGGCCTCCTCCTCCAGCCCTGCCCTAACCCAGCCGGGAGGCTCGGTTGGCAGAGCCGTACCAGCAGAGCTGCTTCGTGGGGCTCCTGCGCCTTCACAGACAGGGCGGTGGTGCTCGTGGCAGGACCTCGGGCAGCATCAGGCTGCTGGGGAAGGCAGGGTTGTGCCGTGGCTGCTGGACACGTCTGTGCTGGCAGAGCTCGACTGTGGATCTGAGCGTTCAGACCTGTGAGTGTTGAACTGGGTGGATGGCCGATTAAACCAAGATGGAAACCAGCCTCCGCTTTGCTGCTCCTTTCTCAGCGGTCCCAGGATGATGTTGGTGCATGATGGGTTTTGCCTGTAGTAACAACTTGTTCAAACCTGTGCAGAGCATGTGGCAGCTCTTTGAGCTGCTCAGCTTTTTGAGCCCTGTGAGACATTGGGTGTCATAGCCCACCTCTGGAAGACCTTCCAACTTGACAGGAGACAACCAAGGAGAGCTTCCTCCTGCTGCTGTGATCCCTGCCCGTTCTCCTGCTCCTCCAGGTGATGCCAGATGGATCCCAGCTCACCCTCCTTGCACACTGGTGTGGCGAGACGCTTCCTGGACAGGAGCAAAACTTGTGTCTTGAGCTGGAGGCATCATTTCTTCTGGAACTGACCCCTCGCTGCTTGGGGGTAAGGATGGAGATGGTCCCCGCTGTGGAGCAGCTGCAGCATCTTCTGGTGCAGGTTTTAGCTATCGAGGTACTGGAGAAATCGTGTCCCCTCCTCCCCATCTATGTAGCGACAGAAGAGTGCTGTGACCGCAGACAGAGCCGGGGGTGTCCCTGTTGGTTTTCTACCTGTGCCTCACCACCTTGACCCCCTGGACCGTTCAAGGGCGTGGGGAATTGACCGAGCAGCCTGCGATTACCCTGAATCGGGGCAGATGGAGAGGGGCCTGCTAATCCCCCCGCACCCCGCGTCACTGTGGAACCGGGCTGCAGTCTGCTGCTTCATGGCAGCAGGGCACGGTGCTTGCCTTCCCTAGCAGGTACCTTTGTGGCTGTGAGCTGGGCTGGCCCAGGCCACCTTCCCCTGCTACACGCTGGAGTGCTGTGGGAAATGTTCCTGGGCTTTGAATGGATGGAGGCTCGGCTGACCCCAGGGCAGCGTGCGAGCTCCGGGCTCTTAATGGCTGTCAGCAGGCGGAGGGTGCAACCAGATCCAAATGGGAAGCTGGCAGAAGTCCCAGCAAGCTGTTGTCACCGTGAGAGGCATCTTCTGAAATGAGAAGGGTCTGGTGAGCTCTCTGCCCCGCCGCCGGGCAGCCCGCTAGGAGGGGGGATACCCCGAGTGCGAAGCTGCGCGCTGGGGCTTCCCCCCAGCCGGCTCCTCAGCACATCGAGGCCGGCTTTGCCTGTCTCTCCATTTACGACGCTCGGAGGCTTGTGGGTGGGACCCCAGTTTCTTCCCTGCGGAGCTGCTCGTGCTTTTCCTCAGCGCAGCCTCCCCTGCTCCCTGCTCCTTGTTGGACCCTGCGTTCCCAGGTGCACAACGTGGGGTCAACATCTCCAAACTGCTCCAGGGGCTGTTTGGGATTTTTTTTTCTTTAAGAAGTGCTCTGCCCCTCTTTGAAACCAGCCTCAGCTGCTTTCCGAGCAGGCCCTGACCTCTCGAGTTCCTCCATTACTCTTTTTCCGAGCGTGTCTTGGAGCAGTGGCTCTATTTATCCTCTTCACTGGATCTCCGTAGCAGGGGCTGATTTGAAAGCCTGAAAGCACAACCCCATCTGTCTCGTGCCTCTGGGGCGTAGTAAAGAGCCCTGTCCTGGACCGCCCGGCCGGTGAGCGATCTGGCTGGTGAAACGCCGCCACTGGCCACCAGACGGTGAGAAAGACAGCAGGGTTTAATTCACCTCCCTGAGCCGTGGACCTTCAGACTTCTGTTTTCCCACGTGAAACTCGTTCCTCTTCATGGGCCCTGGAGTTCGGCGTTGGATCTGGGGTTCGAAGAGGGCGACGTTTCTTGCTACAGGATTAACTCACTTCTGCTTCGAGGCCTCAGCAGCTTGGTGAGAGCCCGGGGACATGCGGCTCCTCCTTGGCAGCCCTTGGCTGGGGACCCCTGGGCGACCTGCTCCAAAAGGTTGGTGGGACGCCCTCGCCTGTGGGCGCACAAGGAGGAGGCGGTAAAC
>NW_010427980.1:12379-13864 GCF_000710305.1 Buceros rhinoceros silvestris | reverse complement strand
GCCCGGGGACATGCGGCTCCTCCTGGGCAGCCCTTGGCTGGTGACACTTGGGCGCCCTGCTCCAAAAGGTTGGTGGGACGCCCTCGCCTGTGGGCGCACAAGGAGGAGGAGGTAAATTTGTCACTGTACGGACTGTCCCAGCCTTCCAGCACCTTGACTGCAGCCTGGAGGATGGACAGCATGAGACTAACCCCCAGGGAAATGCCTTCTCTCCCCTTCCACGGGGTCAGTCCTGACGGTAGCTGGGCAGAGCCCTTGAAGGTGAAAGCCATTTCTCACTGCCCTCCGACCAGTCCAGAACGCCTTTCTCGCTGCCTGGCATCCCTCCGGCAAGAAAATCGCGGCGGAGGGCAGCGAGCTTGTCCCTGGAGGCCCCTGTCTGCCAGTGACCTTCTCAGCTCATGAAGACAGCTTGGCTTTGCTGTAAAGCAGCTCATGTGACAGCGGTAATCCACAGCCAGGAAACAGCTGGCCGGGAAGATTGCAGGGAATCGCCCTATTTTCCCCGCACCGCAGAGCCCGCAGCGCCCTCGCCATCCCGGGAGCGCACACGTGCTTCTGCCAGTCGACAGGGAGCTGCGAAACAGCTTCCAAGAAGAAAAAACAAAGCTCTTTCTCCAGAAGTGGTTCTCTCTGAATCTTTTCCAAAACCAGAGGTGGCATTTCTGAGCCTGAATTTGACTTGTTCCTTCCCCCGCCCCATATCCTTTGGCTTAATTTATTGATGGGTACAAATTCCTCTCCAAGTAACGCTTTCCGATGGCTCACATGGACTCTCCTCTGCTCCCGGGACACTCGGTCGCTGGTGGACCTCTTGCCACCCGCCCTGCAGAAGACGCAGACTCTGAGAAGGGAACGTCTGAGGGAGCACTAGTGTGGAACTGGTTTAAAACTGATCGTGGTGTATTTGTTGTTCCCCTACCCAGCTCTCAGATCGTAGCAAACTTTCCCTCCCTATGGGTTTGCCTCCTTGTTGCCACAGATCCCCGTGGATCCCTTTTCCTCTCATGATTTTAACCTTCACACCCTCAAGCGTGCCCCAAAAGACGTTTGGTGAGTGGTGATGGTGCTGAGGAGGTGAAGGAGCTGATGATGGTCCTGGAGCCTCGTGCAGCTCTAAGCTGCCAGCAGTGATTTGCCCCCGTTCCCCCGGGGAGGAGGTGCCTTTGATCAGGTAGGCAGCTTCGCAGCCGTGTAGTCCCTTGGTTTCTCTGCCGTCTCCTCCAGAAACCACCAGCAGCGTGTTCGTGGCTTCCGTACGTTGTCCACCAGTGGCTGGAGTCAATCCCTCATTTCACGTAAGCTACAGCGCAGCCTTCAGAAGGGGCCATCTGTCAGCGCTGCCCTGCGGCGGGTTTGGAGGCGAGCCCTCGCAGTGACAGGCTCTCAGCTGTTCCCCTGAGCCGGCTGAGCTCTCCCCTGCCACCCCTTCCCATCAGGAAAAGCCCTTTGTACTGCCAGGCGCTAAGTGGCGTGTGCGCGGCA
>NW_010427980.1:11772-12299 GCF_000710305.1 Buceros rhinoceros silvestris | reverse complement strand
CGTGGCGCTAAGTGGCGGGTGCGCGGCGGTCCCCCTGCCGTTAAATGGTGGCCATGGAGCTAATGGAAGCCGCGTTTTATTGCTGGCGTAAATACGGTGCGTTCAAGTCCTTTGAAGTCGCGGGGATCAGTAGCCAGGGGTGTTGGCGGTCGATTGCCCGCCGTCAGCGAACATGGCCCGTGGCTGTTTCCTCTTGCTCAAACCCACAGAGGCGTTACGACGATCTCCGCTAAATCTTCCCCGAGGTTCCTGCTCTAATCTTCCCCGAGGTTCCTGCTATGTTCCATGGTGAAAAAAGGCTCCAGGTCACACTTCCCGGTGGGGAGTTCAGCGTTCAGGGCTTTGGAGCCCTGCAGCAAATTCATGAGCCTTGGGCTTGGCCGGGTTTTAGGCGTTCTGCTTGTCAGAAGGATCCGCCCTGACTCATCCCCGACAGATGTGAAGCTGAAGGGAACCTCCAGCCACCGCAGCTCCTCTCGCTCTCGGGAAGCAGTTCCCGACCTGTTCCGTCCTGCCCCAGGAAGCGA
>NW_010427980.1:11018-11577 GCF_000710305.1 Buceros rhinoceros silvestris | reverse complement strand
GGCTGCTTGGGTCTTCCTGCAGTTTGATGTCCGCACGGGTCCGTGTGCCGTGAGTCTTCCCCTTCACAGGCTCCGGCGCACCCGGGGTGAGACCCACAGGGACCAAACACCTGGAAGACCCCTGCAGAGGGTCCTTTCTCTCCCTGCGCCCATTGCTGGCGTGCCAAGAGGCTTCCTACCGTCCCAGCTCGCCTGTGCGGCTCCGGTTCTGTGCCTTCAACTGTCCTGCACCTGCAGCCACCAGAGCAGAGTCCAAGCTTTTGAAGTTTTTTTTTAGTAACAGATATGCAGAGTTTGGAAGGGAAGAGTCTGCCAGAGGCGGTAGAATACCGAGAATGAGTACTGTGGGGAGAGAGGCAGAACCCACCCCACCTGCCCCCAGCCCGGGCAGCGGGAGGCGTCGGTATACGAACCCAGGAGGAATGTGGACTGTACAGTCCTGCTCTTTACACGCCACGTCCCACACCTGAGCCGTGTGCTCGCCGTGAGTTATTGCTTGCCATGCAGAGCATGGGCCGAGTCCTGCGTGGGAGCCTGGGATAAACGGGGTCCCTTGGCT
>NW_010427980.1:10466-10862 GCF_000710305.1 Buceros rhinoceros silvestris | reverse complement strand
CAGCAAAGCGCTGCCACCCTTGGCACCGTGGCAGCGAGGGTGCGCGCTGGGTTGCAGCAGGGATGGGTTCAGAGCTAGATTTGAAGGGTGAGCTTTGGTGAGGAGAAAAGAAGGACCCTTAAGGCGTTGTGTCTAGCCTTGAGGAGGAAAGTGCTTACCTCCTTGTAGCCGGCGTGAGGTGAGGCTCCAGCAGACACACCGTCTTGCAGCGTCCCATGTCTGCAAGGCACCTCCCTGAGGCACTGTCCTCCTCCAGAAGTTGTGCACCTCGCCCGGCCATGAGTTCATGTCACCTCGCTTGGGTTAAGAGCACCGTTGCCCCCAGGCAAGAGGCGCTGGGGGACAGACCCCATCCCTCTGGCCCCATTGGTTGGCCGTGAATGTGGACTCTGTTGT
>NW_010427980.1:9978-10306 GCF_000710305.1 Buceros rhinoceros silvestris | reverse complement strand
GGCGGGGAAGTGCCTCCGGCGGGCCGAGTCAGCAAAATGCTGGGAAAAGGGTTTTCAGCCGCAGCCCGAGACTATCTGGTTACGGATTCCCGTACGGGCAGGACAATCACTGCCTTGTTCCCCTCCACGTGCTTGGTGCTCGCTAGGATATGCCAATGCCCGTGTTCACACGTGACCTGTCGCGCAGTGAACAAACTGCTGAAACTCATCGTAGCCGTAAAACCACATCGAGCCCCTCAGCGAGGCCGAGTGCCTGGCTCTCCTCGCTCTCGGGCCACACAGCAATGCCACCTGGGCAGCCGTTTCTGCTTTGCTACCATGTACCATC
>NW_010427980.1:4326-9841 GCF_000710305.1 Buceros rhinoceros silvestris | reverse complement strand
GCGGGTAGGAGCGGATGGCTACAGGGGGAGAGCGTTAGCACAGTGGCCACCGCTTCTCCAAGGTGGATTTCACTACTCTCAGCTCTGTGCAGCTGTTTCTCATCGGGCCCCTCCGGTCCAGTTAAGCCCCTCATCGAAGTGTCGGTAAAACCCGGTACAAACCTCTGGCAGCGTCCTTACACGTGCCTCCCCCTTTCTCCACCTCCCCCGTTCTGCAAGGTGGGAGCAGTGTAGCTGCTGGGTGTCACCCGTGCAGGAACACACTGAGTTTTTTAATTCACCCAGTGAGCAAAAGGCTGTGTTTGCTGTGAATACCTGAATCCCCCCAGTTAACCTCCCCCCCCCAGCTGTGGTGTTTGGCCTTTGTCCAGCCTTTTACACTTGCATTTTATTGTCAGGGCTCCTAGCAGCAGACTGTTCAGGGTACAAGTGGAGCCTAGCAGAGAGTTCATCAGGTGAGTGGACCTTTGGGGGGGCACTTCGGAACAGCGGGGTCTGGCTGTTGGTGTCACCACTCCCTCCTTTAGGTTGCTCCCGGTGTGGGTTTCCTGGGGTTGAAGGGCTGGGTCTGTCTGTTTGGTTTCTCCTCCTTTCACACTTCTCAAGGGGAAGACGTTGGCGCTGGGCGTCTGTTCACATCCAGCTCGGGGCAGAGGTGCGCCTGCCTCTGGGGAGTGCTGGTGTCCTGCAGCCCGCTCCTGTTAGCCTCCCGCAAGCCCAGCTCTCTCCTAATTGTTACTCAAGTAAAGAATTAACGAGGAGCAGGGCAGAGCCGGGCCCGCAGCCCGTGTTTCCATAACACCGGAGCGGCGGTACCGAGCGGTCGGTGGGGTTGTGGGGGGCGTCGTGATTTGTGGCTGTGTAAAGTTTGGCTTTTTGAAGGTCATGGACACGACGCAGCGTTAAAGCAGCGGTGCAAAGGAGAGCAAACCCCCCAAACACCCTCCCGGCACCTCTCGGCTGTACGAACCTCTAGGCTGAGCGCTGTAGCAGGAGCCTGAGCGAAGGAGTCGCTGTCGCGTGTGTCACGCAGCGCAGGGTGGTAGATACGAGAGCTTGTGTGTGCTGCTGACGCTTCTGCAGGCTGAAGTCCCCTGGCCTGCAGGCTGGGGACACTCTGTCCCTTGGCGTGCAGCTGGAGTCTCCGCACACGCTGTCTGTGATTCCAGTGGTGCTCAGAGGATTGTCCCTGCAGAAACGCTGCCCAGGGTTTTACCTGCTTCGTTAGAGTACGCGATATGTCAGTGCTTAAAAAAATAAGTAGTTCTGTTCAAATGACTTTGTTCTAAAATGGACTTTTGCCACGTCAGTAATTGAATATTTTATCCATTTTAGATGGTACCCTGCCTTCATCCTCACCTTTAATAAAACCATGTAGAAAACGCAGGACCATAAAAGCTGCTTTTAAAGGTAGGATAAGAATCAGTCTCGATTCTTCCTCTGTAAGAGCCGCTGTGGATGTTAAGAGCGTAGCAGGCAAGTCAGGGCAGTACTTGTGGCAGAGTGTAACAGGGAGCCCTCTTAGGGCATCGTCCGGAAACTTTCAGCTCCAGTCATGGGCCTAAGCTCTGGTTTCTCAGAGGAGGAGCAGACTAATTTATCCTTCGCTGTTTCCTATCTGTCCTTTGAGGATCTCGGCACTGATGACACCTGCCTGCTCCGTGGTTTTGTTATTAGCAGATCGTAAGGGAAGCGAATCCCAGCTGGAGCAGCCTAACGTTAGGGGTGGCTGCGCTTTCTCTATTTTTAACTGTGTTTCCTGTAGGCACGACTGCCCATGACAGGCTGCTAATCTCCCCGGGTGTGCCCTTCACTGCGCGGCAAAGCCGGCCGGTCGGGGGGGCTTAGAAGGGTTATTTGCTAAGCTTTCATCCGTGGAGCCCGCTAAAAAAGCTTTCTTTTCGCAGGTAGACACACCGTGTGTGTCGCTCCTCCTACCCACCGAATGGGGTTGGGTTTAGGGTGACTTACCCCAGGACCCAGCACTAGCGTCTGAGGTCCGGGGAAGAACCGAGCGTGAACAGACACAGCTTTGTTCTGCCTCAGCCTGTTACCGAGCACTAAACTCACCCTCAACACCCGGTGAAGGGGAGAGGGAGGGACAGGTGACCTTAGGTGAGACAGGAGGGCTGGAGGCCTGAAGCTAATCCGCTGCTGGGATGCCAGGGGGACACTTTGCCCAAACACCCTTTTCCTGGGAGTTTTCAGCTACATCCAAACGAGGATGAAACGGAAGACCCGGGGTTTCAGATTGATGATTTCCAATGTTACAAATAATTGCAAGTTTGTCCTTAGGTTACTATCCTTGCTGAGGTGATTGCGGGTGGGATACCTCGGGTAAGTCAGGGAAGGGCTGCAGAGACAGAGGTACCTGGCAGGCGGGAAGTGTCACTGGGGAACGAGACGTTTGTCACCATGATTTGAAGCCTGTGGGCCTTTGCTGTGCCAGGGAAAAGCCGGGCTCGCTGGGGTCTTCCTCTCTTCGTGGAAATGCTGGGGCTTTGGAGGAGATCGTTCCTCGAGCACAGCTGGGCCCTGCGCGTGGTTCACTGCCTAGGCTGGGTTGTCGCCTCCAGCAACAGCGACTCCTGTAAGCCAGGAATCCCAGCACGGTGGGTTTGTCTCAAAGTACCGCAGCTTAAAAAGAACTCAAGAAAAAAGCCAAAACCCTCCCAAAAACCCACCCAAAACACCCCCCAGAACTCCCCAAAGCTTTGGACTCATCCTCAGGGATCTCGTTAGTCATTTGACAAGGGAGAGTGACCTCCGCTAGGTCGTCTCTCTGGGGTGAGGACTGGTCTAAGTGTTCTCTTAGAGAAGGTGGGAGGTGCGAGGACACCTGCCCCGCCGTGGTCTGCTGGAAGGAGCCGCAGGTAACGGCGTGGTCCCTCGGTGGGCACGGATTGCCTTCCTCTGCGTAGAGGCAAAGGTAAAAGACCAAGAAATGGGGGAGATTAAGGCCAAGGTGTTCCAGATCTTGGCAGAGCCGTGACCCTTCCCTCCTTGTAGAGAGGAAGACACTAGAAAAGTCCCAGCAGCGCTGGTGCACTGAGCTGCCCTCTCGCAGCTAGAGAAGGAAGGTTGGTCTCCAACCAAGACTTGGGGATAAATAAAAAACAACCCTCCAAACCTGTCCTGAAAACACCACCTTGGCGCTAAATACCAAGTGTCTGGCAGGGTCTCCTCACTGAAACAGGGCGAGAGGAGCCACAGCCAGGGAAAGGACAAGTCACTGCCTTGGTCACAGGTAGGTGATGCCCAGGGACAGCCTGAGGGACCGAGATGTGATCCCGAAGAGGGTGTGGGTGCAGGGAAGGAAACGGTGGCTCCAGGGCTGTCCTTCCTACGTCCCATGCAGCTGGTGGTGGAAATGTTGCATCTCACTTTGTCTCCTGCACCGCGTTTCTGTTCCAAGGAAAAGTCAGGCTATGGTGTAACCCGCTGGTTCACAGCAGTCGGTTTAATGCTCCGTCTGTGAGCTGCCATGACTCAGCTGTGCTAGTGAGCCTTCGGTGCCCTGTGACCTGTCTCTCTGGGGTGGCTTTGGCCGGAGTGGCTCTTGAGAAGGCACAGATGATGGTTGATCTTGAGGTCTGCTTGCGGTCAGCAAGCGGAACAGGGACTGCGGCTTTTTCCAATGGTCGTTTGGTGGAACGATGGTTTTGGCACAGGGGATGCGTTGGGAAGAGCTGTGAGTGTTGTGTGCCCAGAAAGTTCTCAGAGCTTGAACCACTGCGTGGGCTTTTTGTGATTTGTCAGTAAGACATTTCCCATGGTGAAAGTCCTTCCAGTTACCACCTTGTCCTAAGAGACATCTAGTTGGAGTTGGTCATTGGTGCTCAGCAGTAGCTGGGGTGCAGAGAGAGGGCTCGCGCTTTCAGAAGACAGTTCAGCTTATCTCAGAGTAGGTGCCTGTGTTAGGAGATGTCTTCTCCTTCCTTTGTCACCACCGAGTGTGGTGGGATGCCTGAAATGCTTGGTTTCTGCAGCTGGCTTTGGGTGAAACCCCAGCCGTGGTGTCATGTCAACACCTCCTATCTGAAGGGACACGTATGGCTTGCGGATGTTTCTCCTCTACAGTCAGAGGACTTTGCAGGGTACCGCGTGACTTTGAGAGTGCTCCTTGTAGCTGGTGTGATTCGAACTGCTTACGGAGGTGGGGGTTGTGTTTCTGTTGTCCTTCCCCACTCCTGAAGGCCACTCGAGTCAGGCCCCCAGTGGTCAAGGTGATCATTCCTGGCGATCTTGGCCAGCCAGGTTCCCGTGCAGAGCAACATGGATGTAACAAAAACCCGTTGTGGGATCTTCTAATGCATGCGCTGAGCAGAGCTCTTTGGTGTGAGCAGCACCGCGGCGGGTAGTGTCCAGCAGTGCGCCTTGGTGAGGACAGGCATGGTTGTTGCTCCAGGATTGGGCCAAGGACACGGTTGCTGTGCGGTTGTCTACCCAGAATTACCACAGAACTGTCCACCACGGGGAGGATGAGGTACATCCCGTGGCTGACTGCAAACCAGGTTTACGGTCAGGAAACGCCTCCGGTGCCAGCTGATTTGTCCTGTACGTCCTGCTGCTGTCTTGGATTTGCACATTGGTGACTCTGCCATCAGGGGACCAAAGCTGCTTTACCTAGAATGGAGCCTGCAAGACCTTGGCTGAAAGGAATTCAAGTGGTCGCCTGCGCCAGCGTCTCCCCCGCACCAGCGTCCGCCGTGGGCTTTACCTAGAATGGAGCCTGCAAGACCTTGGCTGAAAGGAATTCAAGTGGCCGCCTGCGCCAGCGTCTCGCCTGAGCCAGCGTCAGTCGTAGCTGCCTCCAGGAGACCTCCAGTGACAGAGACGTTGCTCCGGAGCTTCACTACCCCGATGTTTAGTGGTTATCTGAGGGCAAGTGTTCCGTTGTTCAGGGATGTGTTTACCTGCTTGATTTTTGTCAGTAAAATCTGCACCCTGGTCGTTGTGAATTGTCTGCGAGAGTTCTTCCGTCGTGTCTTCAGCAGACGCCTTGGACAATGCCGCCGCGGGATGGTGTCTGCTGTGTTCCTGAGCACAGGGGTGTCATCTGGATCGCTCAGCCAGAGCAGGGCGAAAAAGACGTTATGGGAATCTCTCCTGCAAAATGCCACGGCAGGATCGTGCTCAGCAGAGTTTCTACTAGTTTCCCCTCGGTGCTGAGAAGACGGAAGCAAGCAAAGTCCTCAGGGTGAGCTGGAGGCCAATGGCCCAGGAATCCAGTGGGAAGTTTCACTCCTTTCAGCCGTCTCCACTGATGACACGAGCACTGCAAGGCCGTCGGGCTCTAGCAGGGCTCTGAGAGGCTTACAAGGCTGCTGGGGGCGACCTCCTGACTCTGCAGTGCTGGCAGGTGCTCAAAGCAGCGATGCACTGGACAACTTCCAGCACTTCACCCTGCGGTGGCCAGGAGAACGGGGCAAGAGGTATGAGCGTCGGCACCCGTTGCGTCAGACGTGCTCTTTCTCAACGTGCCTCAGGGACCGTGGCTCCACAAGACCCACAA
>NW_010427980.1:3726-3968 GCF_000710305.1 Buceros rhinoceros silvestris | reverse complement strand
GCGCAAGGGGTTGTGTGGGTCCCACCTCTCGGGGCAGCCTGTGCCAGGCTCTGCCCACTTCAGTAGACAAGGATGTACCCTGGGGAACGGGCTGAGCCTGAGACACTGGGAGAACTCAGCCACTGTTGTCTGACCTGGTGTTCAAGTACAGCCGCGGCGTTCTCGGGGTCGACCGATTCTAATGCTTTGATCCACGGTGGAGGTCTCAGCCCCGAGGGCCTGCCGTGGCTCTCCCCCCTTGG
>NW_010427980.1:3160-3375 GCF_000710305.1 Buceros rhinoceros silvestris | reverse complement strand
GCGGGCACCTCCTCCCTGCCGAGGACAGGAGGTGCTGGCAGGTAGGTGAGGTCGGTGGCCAGGGGCGGGTGATCCGCAGGGGGACGGAGGTCCCTGGCAATCCCATCTGACCCACCGCTCCTTCCAGGGGGACCTTTTGGTGGCTTCACCACAGGGCAGCAGACGCAGAGCCCAGCTGCCTCCTCTCACCTGCCGGGTGCCCATGGCTGTGGCCT
>NW_010427980.1:2561-2763 GCF_000710305.1 Buceros rhinoceros silvestris | reverse complement strand
TCAGGGCGCGGGGCTGAGCAGCTGCACCCGGGGCCAATCCCGGGCCTGATTACGGGATCTCAGCGCTTTAATCGTCTCCCTCCCAAGGGCGATCATCTCTGCTCTAACGCAAGGCAGAGTTTCCAGCCCGCTCCTCCTCTGCTCCGCCACCGCCCCGGCAGGAACGCTGCGACGTCAGCGGCTGAGGCGCCTTTGTTTAATC
>NW_010427980.1:1797-2370 GCF_000710305.1 Buceros rhinoceros silvestris | reverse complement strand
GCGCTCCGGGATGCGGCTGCTTGGCCAAACCTCGGGCGACGTGAACTCATCCTTCCCAAAAAGGACCCCGGCTGGGTCTCCCTGTCTCGCCCGTCCCCGGCAGCAGCCCTCCCGCGCTCGAAGGGCACAGAGGGGTCAGGCCTTTCACGCTGCACGCCCTGTGGTCCACGAGGGGAGCGGTGGCCCTGGCCTTCGGGGTGGCCGTGGGTGACAGGCTGGCACTGGGAGCCCCAGCAGCCTCCTCCGGGGGAGCAGCCCCAAGGGCTGAGCTGGGTGGTTGGTCCGGAGCGGGGATTTTAGGCGCATCCCAGGCCAGATCTCCAGGTCTGTGCCAGCACCCGCCTAAACAGAGACGTGCCACGTTTCCAGAGAGGGTCTGGTCAGGAAGTTCTTCCTCTTCACGAGGGCTGAGCGTGAGCTCTCACCTCAGCGTTTTGTTGCCTAAACCTCACATCCCTGAGAAGGCAGCCCGGGAGCTTTGGACCTTCTGCTGCCTCCGCACCGTCTGTAGCCGGCACTGAGCCGTCGCTCCAGGAGATCAGCCCCTCCGCTGGGCGGGGGCGGACGTAACCC
>NW_010427980.1:918-1694 GCF_000710305.1 Buceros rhinoceros silvestris | reverse complement strand
ACTGACCCGTCGCTCCAGGAGATCAGCCCCTCTGCTGGGCGGGGGTGGACGTAACCCTCACAGCCAGTCCTGGGGTTCACGAAGACTTTCGTTCCTGCTTTGAGATCCCCAGAGGAGGCACGTTGAGGGGCGGCCAAGCATGCCGTGCCCTGCCGGGTCACCCCCCTGGTTGGCACGATTGACTGCTAAACTTTCCCGTGTGTCCAGTGCGTGATCCGAGGACAGCGAGCCGCGCGCCGCCGCCCTGCGTTGTCAGGCGGGCGCCCTTGGTGGGACAGCGGGCTGCAGGCTGCCACGGAAACCCCCGTCAGAAGAGACCGGGCTGCTTGTTTGGGACCGGCCGGGTCAGGAACCTGCTGTCGCAGACCGTGTGAACACTGCTCCAGGGGCCGCCCATCCCGAGCTGCTGCCCCTGGAACAGCGTTCAGGGATTCCTGGAAGGATTCCTGGACCTCTAAAAGCTTTTTTTTCCCAGTTCCCCGAGCAGAGGTGTGGAGAGTTTCAGAAATACCGTGTACAAGGGAGTGTTTAGAGTCGCTCTCTAAACCAGTGGTGGGTACAGGCGGGTAGTACTGGAGTGGGGAGGTGAAGTCCTTCTTGCCAGGCTGCAGGACTGGCCATTCCCCTGCCCCAGCACGACCCGAGCTCCTCGCTAATTTTTCCACCTCTTTGCATCACTGGCGTCACAACATCCTCAGGGGCCTTGTTGTTTCGTTGTCACCTTGCTCGGTGTTGCCGACTCGCCGCGTTTGGCACAGTGGTGCCTTCCTCCGTGG
>NW_010427980.1:0-214 GCF_000710305.1 Buceros rhinoceros silvestris | reverse complement strand
CAGGTGTTGGCGTGGCAGGGTGCCCGCTGCCGAGCTGCGTGGTGGCACGTTTGTGGCTGTGGGAGCAGTCCCTGCCCCCAGCAAAACGGAGGTACCTGCTGTTCCATCCCGCTTCTGCAGCGGGTTCCTCCTCCAGAAGTGCCGTACGTCTTTCCTCCTTCCCCATGTTCTCTCTCCTGTGGCCGGTCAGCCCCGCAGAGCGGCTGCGCTCGTC
>NW_010427979.1:0-325 GCF_000710305.1 Buceros rhinoceros silvestris | reverse complement strand
TAGTTGGTGGGTCCCAGCGGAAGCGAAAACTTGCGGTGAAGCTGAGACACCCGAGGAGCTTGTGTCAGGCTCTCTGTGCTGGCGGATTTTGAGCCTTTGAGTGTCAAAACTTGGAGCTGATGGTTTTTCTTCTCCTCTGAGTCTGGGGAACTTAAATATCTTTTTCTCAGTCAGCCAGGACACGGAGCACTGATCTTCGGGGTGAGCAGCCCCTCACCTCGCGTGGTCCGTGTTCGGCGCCTGTTCCTGTGCCGACAAAGGGACGAGACGCGTGTTTATCGCAGACGAGTCGCGGCGCGGGGCATGTCCTGCCTTGGCCGAGGGT
>NW_010427978.1:0-229 GCF_000710305.1 Buceros rhinoceros silvestris | reverse complement strand
GTCACACACAGCCCCGGGGGCAGGACAGAGGTACTCAGGCGGTGTGAAGGGGCCACATACCTGAGGCATCCTCCCGCTCGGCCGCTTTCCCGTTCACCACCTTCTTGTCCTCCTTCTTCTGCAGGGAGAGGGGAGCCATGAGGGGCAGCAGCGGCTCCGGGCAGGGGCAGAAGGGCTCTGCTGAGTCCCCCGTGTCCCCAGGGACCTCGGGGCAGGGGACAGACACCCA
>NW_010427977.1:16811-18395 GCF_000710305.1 Buceros rhinoceros silvestris | reverse complement strand
ATATATACACATATATATACATACATATATATACATATATATAATTTTAACTGAAATGACAGTGCTCACATTAGTAACTAGCAAGTTCAAAAAATGGAAACACATTAAGGTAAAGGGACGTTCCTTTCACAAGACATTCCTTGAAAGAGACCAAAGCAAAATGCTGTCTTACCTTTGGAGTTCTTCTTCTTTTTTGCTTTTGATATAAGTTCATCCTGCAGTTCATCCACAAAGTTTTCACTTTGGCTGCCATCATTTTGCACTCTCTCACCAGAGTGTTTACGCTTCCTGTCCAGACGTGGACATGGATGTTGGCCAATATCTTCTGTTGGCTGGTCTTCCGCTCTTTCATATATAGAATGCCTCTCTAAATAACATCTCTCATTTGAGAGATCTTTTTCCTCTGGAGTTTCAAGAAAGTGACCTTGGTTGTTCTCTGTACTAGTAAAGTTACCTGAAAATAATTAAAAAAAAAAAAAAAAAAAAAAAATGCTGAGAAGGGGTTAATTAACTGAGTACGCATCCCGACTTGTTCAGTCGCTAGGATGCTTGCCAGTTAAGGTAAAAAAAAAAAAAAAAAAAAAAACACAAACACAAGACCTAATAAATACAAAACAATTCATTGTGCTCTCTGATCTCTTCAATGTCACGTGCGTCACAACTTATGGCTCATAAGGCATGCAATAAACACAAAATTGTACTTCAGAACAAATCTCCTCTGGCGAAACAAATCTGCCTCTTCCTAAGGCAGCAGTTAAGTACAAAACCCCCAAAAGCACGATACCTTGTGTTGTTTTTACATCAATTTAACAAGTACGATATTCACAATACTTGTATCCATAGAAACATCAACATACACCTTTTAAATAAAGAAACATCTTTAGATATTGAAGGCACAGACCCTTTTCAGAAAGCAACCCCAAAACTGTGGTAAGTAATAAGCCGAGCTCCACTTGTATTAGCCTTTCATTAATTCCTAACCCTTCCCTACCTTCTCACATCAAATCACACAGTCTGACTTTAAAGTGTTCATCCCTTTTTCTGGAGATATAAATGGCATACGGAGCACACGCACACATATACAAGAACACTGCTAAGAACAGCTGTGATATTTTGCAAAAAGCACTACTTGAATGCAAGGTTAAAAAGGCTTCCTCACTTCAAGTAACCCGCCAGTCACCAAACATCACATGATTTTTGTCACCTCCTTTTAAAAAACATCTCACTTTTTTCAGTGAATATTTCCAGTAGCAGCAAGCAGGTGAGCTTTGAAAAAGCTTACTAGAAACTAGTCTGACAAATTAGCCACAAAAACACCCACGTTGCTGGGCTTACCACAGCTTCAGTCTCCCCTCTCCAATAACTGTTCCCCCAAGTTGAGAGACAGCTTGAGCAATTTTAAATGGATGCTTGACTTAAAATGAGACTTAACTGTCACCTTGAATAGGTGTTTTTCCTTGGGTTTAACCGAACTAGCGGAGGCATGATTAGGCAGACATGCAGTATAGATTGCAGCATGGTTAATCAGCTTCCTATTTACAATTCTCACAAACAAGTTGGTTTTCTCATGCATTTTAGCCCTCC
>NW_010427977.1:12905-16706 GCF_000710305.1 Buceros rhinoceros silvestris | reverse complement strand
CCTTGCGCCCCCCCTGCCACTGTTTGACAAACTCTAAGCTCTGTCCTATTTTCCCATGGCTCACTGCCGCTTTTCCTCTTCCTCTTCCTTGCCCTTCCTCCTTCTCCCAATTCCCTTCGCACAAAAACATCTGCTGGTTTCCTAGCTGGACTCCTGCCAGCTCCAATTCCCTTCCTTCCCCTTGATCCTTCCCATCCTCGATCACCCTCCCACCCCGTACAGCCTGGCCTTCAACTTCTCCCCTCCTCACTAGGGCAGACGTTGCTCCCCTGCAGCACCCTCTCCCCTCCTGTCCCCTCTGAGACCCACCATACTAGTATTCAGGCACCGGCAGACCCTGGATGCAGCTCAATTCTATCCCATCTTATCTTGAGAGCACCTTCCTACAGCTCCAACAACACCTTCTGGTTTCACAATTGTCCTTGAAATACCTGCTGTCAGCAATGGAAGGCTCTGGGGGGAAACTTCCCTGATGAGATTTTTCTTTACCACAACTTGGCAATGACTCCAAGTAGCACTAGGGTTCTGGAGATGTTTGCAGGCACCAGAAGAAACCCCGGCGTCATTTTTACGCTGCTTGGGAAGCTGGCTACAGGGCTGCTTTATAAAACAGCAGAAGATATTTGGCCAAGAAAAATCAAAACAAAAGTTGACTTTTTCCAGGCAAGTGGGAGCTCGGGCCATTCTGCTGTTTGGCGACGCTCCTCTCCGCAAGGCCGTCTGGCCAACACCTGCTCCCTTCAGGACTTCCAAACGCAGTTTTTATCACACTTCTTCCACCCAGCAATGCTGACGTGTTCCAGAAAACGGGTATCTCAGCTTACTATGACTGCACCTCTAAAGCACCAGGGTCCCCTCAAACCACAACGAAACTGGCAACACCCTGTGCTTGCACATCTGACTTGAAAATGCTGCCCAACAGCCATACCCTATAACCACACCAACAGCAGCAGCAGTCCTGTTTCACACAGCATAAAAGAAGCTGGATCAGCCACGTTTTAAGTATCACTTCAGAAATGCTTCTATCTGATTTCATTTTACAGTTTTAAAGCAATCTGCTACCTTTCATAAGGAAAAATTATACTTATATGCTTAGCTTCCCCCAACAGATCAGGTAGGGGCACTCGCCACCACGCTCCTGCTGTTTGTAGCCTTTGCGTGTCCATGGTTCACGCTGAGAGCTGCTGGGTAGGGAGAGCTTTCCTGCTCCCAACACTGTCTGGCCTGAGAAAAGGCAGGCACATCCTGACCAATTCCCAGAGAAGTTTTCACAGGGTCAGAGGAAGTAGCAGTCTGTAGAGAGGAGGGTTGATGGCCTTAATCTTTGGGGCTCACAGGAAACAGCAAGCTAATTCCAGCCTGCCACCACCAACAGCAACCCACTGCAGATTAATTCTTTCTCTGACAGAGGACTCAGCACAGGGATGCCAAGTGCCACTCGCTCAGAATGTCCGTTTTTGCTAAAAAAACAAGAAGGAAGGGAGAGAGATTTGCTGTAACCTCGCTAACAGCTCGTCACTGACAGCGTTTCTCCCTCCACGTGCGGAGAAGAACAGCACACGACTACTGAAGTTTATCCAAAAAGCCCTCGCTGCCAGCAGATCGGTGACACCTTTGCCTTCGCTCTCCAGTCACACCTGAGGGGGACCCCTCAGGCGACCAGAGCTACGTCTCCTTGGCTGCTGAGCCAGAAATCCGTCTCGAGAACTGCCCACTGCACACACGTCTCTGAAATCCGTCCCACTAGATGCAGTTAAGACCATTAGAGAAGCGACATCTCCACACATTAATCCAGATTGTGTAATCAGCCTGCACTGACACAGGAGGACAGCGACGGCAAAGCCAGGAAGCCATGCAGGACACGTCCTTCCCTATCTGCTCTGCCGCCAGTGCTCCCCGCCTCTTCTACAGCCTAACTGTCACCGCGAAAGAACAAAGGTCAGTCGCTGTTTGGGACGCAGCGTCACCCACAGGCTGTCAGGGTCTCCACACAGCTTGCACGGACACACTGCATGCCCAGAGGTTTTTCCCCTTGGCACAGCGGCAACCGCCGCATGGAGCACTGGCTCTATTAATGTTTTACCACCGGATTCCACTCTGTCTTCAAACTGTTTTGCAAGCAACCCAGATCAGACGTGATGTCTCCCCAAATTAATACATAAAAGTCAACATGTGAGGCACAACAACGTAAGCATATCATGCATGCCCAGCAAGGACAAGAATTTATTTGCTTTTGATGCCCCCCACCACGTACCTATCTACAACA
Organism: Buceros rhinoceros silvestris; assembly: GCF_000710305.1. Classification (NCBI taxonomy): domain Eukaryota; kingdom Metazoa; phylum Chordata; class Aves; order Bucerotiformes; family Bucerotidae; genus Buceros; species Buceros rhinoceros. Next base: position 14,440 of record NW_010427977.1, on the reverse strand, counting down.
TCCTTTTCTCTACTGGAGGAAAAAAACAAAAACAAAATACTTGGGAGTTTTCATATCATCGTTATTCGAACAGTGACAAGGTAGCCAGAAACACAGGATAAATGCTGAGTTCTATGGCAACACATCTCTATGAGTAAGGAGATTAAAATCTTAAACGTGTTCCTTCCTCAAGCCTCCAGTATTTGCCAGTCTCTCATCAGCTGTGAGAACCAGCACCAACAATTCAAACCATTTCTCACTTTCCTACCCAACTAGAAACAAGGAATAATTAAGAAGATGCTTCTTCCCATATGGTTTCGTCCTGAAGCAGCACCTCCTCAGTGCGCGGGTTATAATCTCATGAGAAACAGCTACACACGCGTGCACACACACACACACACACACTACCCAAAATAAAACTTTCTTTTTTCCATCTTCCTGTTGTTGTCAGCTGCTTGAGACCAGTCTCTCCCATGTGATGCAAACAGGGAAATACGTCTTAGTCTTCACGCTGCGATTCTTTAGTTCAAATAACATGGCAGTTAAAAAGTCTTTCCTCTTCCCTGCAGCAACCTCTCACTGCACTCGCTTATGCAAGGCACCCTTTATTCATCCAAGGACCATACTGACTATCCAAATACTAAAACCTGGTATTCAGCACGGAGATCACAACAGCAGTAAGAAATTCCGTAAGTCACCTTCAGCATCCAGTTCCGAGCATCCCACGGGGCAGAGGGAACCCAGATGATTTCATTTTTCCCTCCAAGTACCACTGCTTGGGAAGCTTTCCACGTTTGTTTCCTTCTGCCCAAGCCTACCGCTCTGCGCAAACAAGCAACTGCTATTCTTCCTGCACAGACTTCTGTCCTCCATCCATCCCCCGCCCCTCTCCTTTTTCTTTTTTTTTTTTTTTGCACTATGTCCTGCAGCGGGAAGGTAATAACTGACCAGGTCAAAGGACATGATTACTGTCTCCATCTTCCATTCACACAGGTATACACGCCGCCCAGCCAGAAAAGCAGAGCAGGGGATTACCACGTTAAGGGACACCGGCACCTCACTCTGACGCTGAAGATCAGCTCTAAAGGCTTTAGCACATTACACCACTTACTTTCACACACCGAAACGGCTTTAAGTTTTTCCCCACGATCTGATGCCTTAAGATCAGGCTTTTAACATATCAGATTTTATTTTTCCCAGCTAAATCTTAAACAGGCGGTGTCTTCGTCTTAGAAAATTAGATAAATGGGTAAAATCACACTCCTCGATCAAGAAATTCACAGCTTGTAGAATTTATTCAATTTTTCACACTTGGGTATGATTTTCAATGCTGCTAGAAGAGCTTTGTTATGAACCGACATGCGATCATCACATGCCCGTATTGATGCGTGTGTCCGTGCCAATAGTTTAAATCACTTGATCTCTGAACAATCCTATGACTCATGACATATGCATCCCATAATTTATCACGTTTGTGCTATGGAAATGCACCGGAGCAGCATCGCCTCAGCAACATTTACAAGTCACCTTGGCAACAAAGCAGCTTCCTGGCTGCT
>NW_010427977.1:6875-12807 GCF_000710305.1 Buceros rhinoceros silvestris | reverse complement strand
ATGCCGAGGGAAACCTAAATGAGATGGGAGAGAATTAAAGCACTTCTACTTTACTCCTTGGCTTTAATTGCTCATTAATTAGCTAACGTGGCTGCCTCCCTTAAATCGGGCCTTCAAAAAAAGAACAAAAACAAACAAACACAATAACAAAAAAAAACCCCACAACACCTTTTTTACTCTTCTCCAGAAGGCACAATGAAGCTTAAGAAGACTCTCAATACAGCAAAGCCATGCACTGCCAAGTCAGAAGAAAAGTTTAAGAAATCAGATATTGTGCCTTCGTTCGCTTCCAAAAGAGTCTGTACACACGTTATACTGCTAGGAAAATGAGCCAGTCCCAGAGCAAGCTAAAAAAAGGAGTTTCCATCCCCTCAGATCCCCCTGTAAGCATCACCTGCCTGTGTTATTTAGCCTTTTGTTGTTGTTGTCGTCACACTGGTAGATTTAGAGGAGCCAAGGGGGCGAGCAGCTGCTAGGGCGCTGTTTGGCTCCTGCGCTCCACGCCAGGCACGGCTGCAGCCACGCCGAGGCAGCAGTGGAGGAGCCCTGTGAGTCGGCCCCGTGCCATGATCGCAGTTTCGGTTGCGGTTTTCCTCTTCCCCACCAACGACAGGCAGGTGAAGTGCTCGCGGCAGGAGTCGTGCCTTACAGCTCGCTGGTTTTGCTCCTAAATTCCCTGCTGACACACGTAAAGGCACGCCACTTTGCTTTTAGCCAGCGCTGTACAAATGCTACAGAAAACGAGGTGAAACATCTTCTCAGCAGCAAGATCACTTGCAGGAGGCAGAAAGGAAAACGGAAGAGGTTGCGAACCACCAGCTAGTTCCCGTTTGAGAGCCTTAAAGCCAAACGCGCTAACGGCATGGTTAGAAATTGGAGGGAAAGGTAAGGCAAGAGATAAGCAGCTTTGGCTCTCACCGGTGATCAACAAAGGGCAAGGGCAGGCAGAGCACATCAGCCCTTTGCCAGCTGCTCCATGAGAGATACATCAAGACCAGTGGTGGCTCAGCTCCCACCAGAGCCCAAGACACTACGCTAGAGGTGATTCAAGAAGCGTGGCACTCAGCTTCCTGATTTATCAGCTGCTGTCCCAAGGGGCAGGAGGTGAGCCACCACGATAAAAAACTTCTGCTGAGACCAGATTCTGTACCGCTAAGTTTTTGCTGCTGTACAGCGACACAGAGAAGAGGAGCTCCCCCAGTAGAACACATTTGCACTTTCAGGAGCTCAGACATTCGGCTAGACTCTGAAATAGCCTGTTAAGTCAGAGCTAATTAGTAGAGGAGAGGAACAAGTTAACATAAGACTGAACATACTTTCCCTGCTTCCAACACTTGGTTAATAGTCTCAATCACATTTTAGCCAGCAGATTCAAGTGCTGGAGACCTCACTAAATTATGAATTTAGGGATGCACCATATCATCAGCCTTTTGCAAGGATAGAAGGGGGGGGTGTTTCAGCAAACAACAGTGCTCTAATGTTCTTCCTCTCCACAGTCCTCACCCCCTCCCAGCAGCAGCATGACCCATGTAAGCAAGATCTCCCTCCCTGCCCCACACCTATCCCACAGACCACCATCTCCCTCCTGCCCTGCTAGACCTGACTCGCCCTGCAGACAGAACAAGCTGGCAGGACCCTGCTGCTCCTCTCCACACTTTTCGGCACACCGAGGGTGGGATTTAACAGAGGACATCACCAGGGCACCCTGAGCCCTCTGAGAAGCAAGTGAGGCTGCAAGGGGGAGAACTGGGGCGGCAGCCTGCCAAGCTCTCGGTTTTAGCACAGCGACTGCAAAGGTAGCAGTGACTTCCTCCCTGAAGCTGCCTTGATACTGCTTGTAGAATGGAAAGCCCACTCAGCTTCCAGGAGCTCAGCCTGCCTCTCCCCACCCTGGTACCTTCTCCATTTCCACAGTATAAACTTTGCCTCGCTATTCTGCAGGCCAGTTTTTGTTGAAGCTGTTACTTCAGTGACACCAATACTAAGGTAACTTGATTTAGGTGAGTAACCGAGCAAGTACGAATGACCAGCATGTTCTCTGCCAAACGCATTATCCAAAGACCAGAACAATAATTCAGAGTCATTAAATTGCCTGAATGAAATTTTCTACTAGCCCTACTCATGAACAGCCACCTACAGATGAGCACACTTAACCACACATATACACAACAACAGTCTGCAGCGTGTTTTCTCTTGTTTTGCAATACTTTGAGCGTAGACTTCTTATTCTGAGTAGTTAAAAACAAAGCAGTAGCGGGAGGAACTGATTCATTCCTTAATTACACAGGTAAAGGGAAAAACAAAAGAAATTGATAAAGCCACATGCTTACCAAGAGTTCAAAACAAAAAGTTATTTTCCTTGCATAAAGTAAACAATCCCCTAATACCATTTACTTATTTAAGTTACTCTTACTTTTAAGACAATGTTGCTAGCACACATTTTCCATGGTCCTCTGGGACTCTCTTGTACATGTCTATCATACGATACGCCACAGCCTAAAGGGAGCAGCCAGCCCCACAAGAAATTTTGCGGCCCCCCCACTAGCCCACAAAGACCTGTGTCAGCCACACACACACTCCTGGCCACTGCAGCAAGAAGTCACCCAGGCAAACTAGCTTCTTGTTTTTGGAGTTTTACAGCCAGCTTTTATGGATAAGCCAGCACAGCAGATCACGTCCTTTCCTGCTCCCCACTCTGACCTCCATCCTTGCCTTGCCTGAAACCTGCAATATTGCCACGTCCCAGCACTACAGTAACTTCAGGATGCTGAATTCCTCCTTGACACTCTGTCCCCCCACATCGTTTCTGCCTTTCAAATAGAACCTTGGACCTTTGCTTTCACTGGTTGATGTGGTACCCCACAATTACAAGTCACCTTGGTACCCCACCTATTAAAAGGATGATCTCTTTAAGACAGTAACTTCTGTAACAGTTAACTCTTCCCTGAAAAGCAGGTACAACTGTAACCAGCAACTTGCAGATCCCAAAACAACCACAGAGAGCACCGACCATGGCAGCTCCATACCTGCAGAGGCTGAGGTCAGTGACTTGAACCAGCAACACCGTGAAAACACAAAAGATTACAGTGCCTGCGAAGCTCTGCTGCAAGCTGCTGAGGCACAGAGACATATCCCGCACTTCAGAAAGCCATCTAAATTTGCTTACATCTGTCATTGTCATTTTGGTCAGCAATGGCATCTTCCAGAGCGACAGACTTTGGCTTCTTTTCACTGTTTCCTTTCAAGTTTTCCCAGTCTGCCTGGCTGAATCTGCAGACCTCTGAGTCTTTGGTAGCTGTTTGGCCTTCTCTCTCTTTCATCTCCAACTCTGAGAAGCGCATCATTGCACGCTAGAAAGAGAAATGATATGAAAAAAAAAGTCTTGCGATAAAAGCTACTTCATTTACCTTACCTTACATGAAAGCATTTCCAAAGCCAAATCGGCTCAAAACCAAGGTTTCAGAGAGATAGCTAGGGTAGGAGTTTAACACACCTGACTTGTAAAACAGTGTTCTAGCATCTATATGCAAATAGCCACAGAATTCTTTCAAATATAAATGTGTGTGTATATATATATATAAGCTATATACAAATGTATACTGTATATGAAACAAAAACATCCCGTTTTGGACGTAAAAAGAGACAAAAACAAAAAGAAAGAAGAAAAAAAGAACAACACAAAACCATACAATGAATAAAGACGACTATGGCCCACAAACTTCCCTTTGTGTATTTGGAAATGAAATTTAACTCAAAGGTTTATGTAAGAGTCTAGTAATAAAAATTTGAAGAACTGACCTCACAGTAAGCAGCAGGTAGACATAAAATACTGTCCTCTTGTAATCCTTCCATCTATGTAATTAAAATGGGCACTCAATGGATCATTTAGATAATTTCATCCATTTTTATAAGCATAAACCAATTCTTTTCTTAACAATGCAAAACGATTTGGCTTAACTCATCCCTTCATTAAACGTAAAATTCCTTAAGGACACTCCTATATAACATCTGTCTGTCATCCCTCAGCATCAACCTCAACACCGCTCCTACTCTTTCCTACGCGTTCGCTTGGCGCAAATGTTGCGTGAGACCCGCTAATACACGGCTGTGACTCTTCTCCATCACTCGGCATGTCTGGCATACCAACCAAAACTTCTGGGTACGCTTAGCTAGCTGGCACTACGGGCCAGCTGGGAAATCACAGCCATCGCTAGCGCCAAGGTAACATGCATGTCTGTCCGACTCCCCTCCGTAACTGCACAAACATTTCACATGTACATTAACATTTTTATCAGATCTTAGTAAAAGCCCTTTAAAGCTTACTAGCATGTACATACGCAATAGCCATACATACCGTTCTTTACGTCACCTCACTCTCACTAACAAACTTAACTCTGCTATTTAAAGCTGTTTCTGGCAAGTATGCCCTAACAAAAAAGTCTCTGATTTCCCCACCTGTGCTGCTTCTCTCAACTTTAATACTTGACTGCGAACTTGCAACAGAAAAATAACGACAAAAAGCGCGGGGGTCGTTGGACCGCGCAGACTCACCTGCAATGCCCGCTGCTCCCGGCTGAGCTGGCTGGAGTCTGCATACAGTTCAGTCGTCACACACTTGAATCGGTCACCTACATAACCGGCAGAGTTAGCGATCCTCTTGGCCAACTTGGATGGCTTGGGTTTCAGTATTTTGCCATCCGCAGATTCTGCGTCATCGGCTCCGTCTTTGGTATAGGTCTGGCTTGTGTCAATGCTTGGTGGCGCAGTCCCCATGCAGAACGGCTTTGCATCCTCCTGCACCTTGCCAAAAGCCAGAACTGGAGCATCGCTCTCGTGAGTACTTTCCAAGAAAGAGGGCGAAGGCTGGACCGACACTCTCTCTTTAGACTGGCTCACAGATAAATCTTCTTTCCTTAAGCCGAAAACCGATGAACTCTGAGCTTGCTTGAAATTATAGGTTTCATGAAGATCATTATTTCTTCCAAACTCCTCTCTCGTTACAATAAAATCTCTGTGCTGCGACGCCTGCTCTACCTTGTGCTTTGTAGGGTCATTAGCCTGATTACTGCTTTCCACAGCAAAGTCAGCTTTCGTTACGTTTGCTTCGCTTTTAGCCTCTTGCTCGTCTCGTGGAAGGTCTGGGAAGAGTTGTTTGTCACTTTTGGTCGCGTTTTTGCCATGGCCAGAGCTCTGGTGCAATTTCACGCTCTTGTCACCAGGTACCTCAAAATGCATCTTCCCACTGCTCTCCAGGAGCTCCGGCAACCGGCCCCGCAGAGCCGGATCCTCGTAGCGGACCCTCTCGTGAGACCGCGACCTCCTTTCCGCCTTCTCCTCCTTATTGATTTCCAAAGCCGAATGCTGCAGCAGCATAGGGTGCACCATCCCCATGCCCAGCGCGTCCTGGTAGGCCATGAATTCCCCCCGCCCTGCCGGCAGGCTGTAGGGGAGGCCAGGTTTGGGCGCCAGATGGCCAGGGTAGAGGCTGCCGTTGGGCAGCAAGACAGGGTGCGGATACACGTGACCCTTCCCATGGAGGGATAGAGGGCTGATGGCTATACCCTCTGGCACTGGGTACGGGAGGTAACTCCTGGGGTAGGGCAGAGGCGGGGAGCGAAATGCCTCGTTGGGTGGCAGGAAGATGGGGCTGGAGGCCAGGGCGGTCTCACTCGCCTTGAAGTTGGCTTCCTGGCTGCAGGATTTGGCCACCTTATTGCTGTGTTTTGCAGGGGTGGCGATGGGCTGCCCGACGTGCTGTATAACGGAGGCAGTGCTCTCTGCAGAGGTCCTGGCCGTCTTGGCGCAATCCACATTGGCATTGGGAGCTGGCGATGCTGATGCTGGACGCCCCCCCACTGACACCGCCCCTGAAACGCTGCCCACTACTGTCTCTGTGCCGCCCATCCTGGGGCAGGAGGAGCTCCGCTGCTGT
>NW_010427977.1:4912-6667 GCF_000710305.1 Buceros rhinoceros silvestris | reverse complement strand
TATGGCGCCGTGCTGATAATTTCAGGCCTGTAGATGGGGCAGCCATTCCCAGGAGAAATAGTTTCTTTCTGAACCATGTCGCTGCTGGGCAAGTGCGTCCCGCCTCCCGTCCTGCCGTGCACCAGCACTGTCGGTGTCATTTTCTTACCATGGTCCAACTTGCTGGTGGTTTCCACGTCGGCAACTTTCGCAGACAAGTCCAGTGGTTTGTCGGTGACATCTTTGGTCGGGGTCTGCTTTTCCAGGAGTGGGGGAGACCTGCTGTCTTTCCGCTGGTCATGGCCAGCTTTCCGCGAATGGGGGGCAGCCAGCGGGGGCACCTCCCCGGCTTCACTGCCTTTGGGAAGCTTCCCGTTGGAGAGGCGGGAGGGTGGAAATTCACCACCAACGTTCACATAGGGCTTTGGGAGGGTAACGGCGGAAGAAGGAGAGGTGGTAATTCTGGGGAAGTGTTTGTGGAAATCAGCGTAGGCATCCCCCACCGGGGCAGACAGCGGGAGGCGGGGGGATGGCCGGGGCGAGTGCGGCAGCAGGAGCGCAGGGTCTGCTGGCATGTTGGCGGGAGCTGGCTTGGCAGCGGGGACCCGGGGCTGCTTGCTGCTCTGGATGTGGGGGTAAGCATGTGCATCGACCGGGTTGCCAGGGCTGACACCCATCTTCCATGACAAGCTCTTATCTGGACAGTGCACCAAAGGCGGGATCGCTGGAGAAGCCGAAGCAGTCGAGAGCCTCATAGGTGACGCCAGCGACGAAGGGATGTGGGGGGCGACATAGTGGGAGGGAGGCAGGTATAAAAAACGTTCACCGTTTGTACATACGGGTGAGTAAGCCAGGTGCTGTGGTAAGCTGTAGGTGGACTGCTGAGGTAGCAATGCCTTGTACATGTTCAACGAATACTTATTTGGTGAGTCAAGGAAAGGGTATATGGTGGGCGTCGCACCCTCCATATAGGGGTTTACCCAGGGGAGCCTTAGGTAACTAGCACCATTGACACCAAGGGGACTCTGCTTGTCACCCGCAGCTCGGTCCAAACCCAGCGTCTCCCCTGTCGGGACAGTGTTTTTTTGTATTCCAGGTGGCGTTTTGTATATAGCGCTGAAGCCGTTGGGGGCTTTTCCGGAGACAGCTGTGTTTTCTACTGCTTCAGGGGGATTAGATTTAAACTGTATCTCTGGATTTCTTTCAGGAGTAAATCCAAGCCCAGCTATCGAACTCGTAGCATCCCGTGATTTTTCCGAGCTGAGTCCGCACAAGCTGGAATAGACAATACTACTGGGGACTCTGAGTCCTTCTCGCATGAGTCCAGACCTGTCCATACTCAGAGCTGCGAGACTGTCAATGCGATGTGCGGTAGTTGCATCCACCTTTACAGAACAAGAAGTACGTTACTTTCACACTTCACTAACATGACTACAGCTCAAGCTACAGATACATGAGCACTCTGGAAGAGAAACAATACCACTGCAAACACAGCATGCACCATGAAAACGTACAGAGGCTGTATGGAAACAAAACCTACAGAGCAATATGCATCACTGCAAATGTCAGTACAAATCTCCACAATGAAAATTCATCAGGTAGAAACAAAGGCGTGAGGACCAGTAGCCCAAGAGGTAGCCCAAAGACGATGCTCGGTGGTACCGCTCTCATGCAGCAACTGGCTCCTCAGCCCTAGCCCTGCCAGAGCAAGTGGATGTGGGGAGGGAAGGGAAGGGAAGGGAAGGGAAGGGAAGGGAAGGGAAGGGAAGGGATCTG
>NW_010427977.1:0-4731 GCF_000710305.1 Buceros rhinoceros silvestris | reverse complement strand
AGGGAAGGGAAGGGAAGGGAAGGGAAGGGCTCTCCCTCTCCAGGACCTCTCGCTCCACCACTGCTCTGCTCCAGGGCTCACCACCACCACATGATTCATGGGGCAAGGCATCTAAGGATGCAGTACAAAGAAAACTGTGCCATCTAATTTATTGCCCATTGCTGCTCCTCATGTATGCTCAAAGAAGGAGAAAACCACCAACGTTGTTGAAACATTGCTGTACTTAACACTTAGACAAACTACTCTTGTTAGCGTATGCTGCATGACACTCTTCATGACAGAGCACAAGTAAGAATATGATGTCACAGATCAACACAACACCACAGAGTCGGCGTCAAGAGATTAACAAGATAAACAAACAAAGTTCATTCCCATTCCACAGAAACAACTTGCAAATGCCCAAGCCCAGCTAGAACTGACACAGAAAGGTGTTTTAATCGTTTCTCCAAATGGATCGTGCAATAACACCCGGAGGAGCGGGGAGGAGTCAGGGTGGGGAGGACAGGCAGAGATTCAGCTGCAGCATTAAGCGATTAACTTCTTACCACACTGTGATTCAGGTGATTTTCTTCCCTCAACTCCAGTCTGCTTTTCGGTGCATCTCCATCATTAACGGGAATTTTCCTATTAAAAAACAGAGGCTTACTATTTGAAAACATCCTGTGCATCGCAGATCAGTACTTGATTCCCCTAGAGAAGTCCCATATGATACCATATTTATCCTTCTGCATACCCACACACAGCAACTGCTTTGGAAGCAAGGACTGTTTGAAAGTAAGCATAAAGAACACATTAAGCATATCTCAGAGCAGCCTCTTCCAATGCAAGTGATTTTTGTCAAAGTCTTCTCTTCTGCCCCTTGTGCTTTTCTTTTTCCAAGGAGAGAACACCCCACTTTTAACACATACTGCTCATGTACCATCCATAAATACTGCTGAGGAGAAAATTAAAACACACATGCTAATATCATACAAACATCAGGTGTTCCATGCTAAAGAGGAGCCGTACATCTGTGCCGTACCAGTGTTGCAGCACTGGGACTTGTTATCACAAAAAGCACCGATAAAGAATATACCTTTGTGCCAAATTTCAAATCCCAGGGATAAAAATCACTGACACGCAGCAGAAGGAAAGTTTCAGCATTACCCAAAAGAAGTCCTTTCAGTCAAAGTGCTTAAAGGCACATCATCACCTTAAAGCAAAAATGCCACTTTTAATCTATTTGTTTCTAAAAGATTCACCTTTTCTGCAAGTAGCACATAAAATTATTATCCCTAAATAACTTGGAGGAAAGTGGGGAGGGAGGGTGCAAAAGCCAAGCGAGATATTTGGCCATTTTCATTCAGCATATGTTTGCAGATAGCATTCCCTACAAAGACCAGAAACTTTCCCCGGCTTCTTAGAGGCTTTTCACGCAACCCTAAGATGATGGGCTCAAAGAGAAGACAAAACAATTCTAAAACCACACAAAATCAGCACAGCGAACTGCAGGCATACCTGCAGCTTCTGTTCAGTGTAGTTTTGATTTTTAAAAAGCTGGGGTTTAAGGGAAGAGGACACCAGCCAGCGCCTGCATCACCCCACTGATTAAAGACTGTAACTTTAGCCACCAAATTAATTATATTCAGCAGGGAAAAGGGGGGAGGGAGAGATAAAATCATTTGTGAGAGATGGAAAGGCCACTGGTCCTGTTTCACGGGACAAGCTGTTGGTCCGAAGGCAGGGAACACCAAGTTGCAGGCCAGAGCCCCTCTGCCATAGAGTCACTGCAAGAACACAAGCACTATTTGGTTTAATTCCTCTTCACAAATATGAAATAATAAATTAATTGTAAAAGCGCATTTAAAGGCTGCTTTGGGGAGTAATCTCTTTAAAGGGTGTCCCCGCTTCACTGACCCAGGTTGCCTGTTAAATAGTAAATCAGCGGCTGCTCTCAGGCATGTCTTGTTTCTCCCCCCCACCCTCCTCCAAGCTAGACTGATCTCGATGCAAGGCAGCATCTATCTGCTCCAGTATTAGCGAAGCAAGTAAACTCCAAGACCTCACACTGCAGAATTACAGTGTGGTTTAACTTGCCAGAAGCTTAAATATTTACCTGTCTTCATTAATTCCACACATGCGGACTCTCTCATTGCTCATCCAGCTATGAACATTGCCATACAGGGGAGTTGCAGAAAGCATGACGTCTTCTTAAAAATTGCCGCTTTTCTTCAAAGGTTTTATATTCTATTAAAAAAAAAAAAAAAGTTGAGCAGATTTGTCTAGGAGGAAGTGCAAACATCACAGTGAAGCAGCCAGCCTCCCTCCGGGTAATTAATAATGAATGCAGGATTGGTGCGGGGAGTGAGCTGCCTACGTTAACCACTAAGGGAGATACCCTGCAATAAAGGAGCAAATTGAGGGCATTTATAGGTCAGAGGAGATGGATCTTCTCCCCAGCACACATCCAGAAAACTAAGAATCATTCCAAGCTATCGACAAATAAAAGTTTCTCCGCTGCCATTTCATTTCCACAAGAAATGACTCAGCTGGCCAAGAACACACCAGTCCCCAAACCTTCATCTCACACAGGCTGAACCAAGGAAGGAGACCCCACAGGCTGGGGGAACACGCAAGACTACCCGCAGGTGCTCAGGAAAGCCCTGCGTTAGGAAGGCACGGGAGCAGGAGTGCATCGCAAGAACAGCCACGTACTGTGTGTATTAGCTATGCTGATTGCTGATAATCGTGCAAGGACTGAAAACTGAAGAGACGCTGCTACAGAAGGGATCTAAATAAAAACCTCCTTTAGCGTCTGCACATGACTAACTTGGAGAAAGGGGTTAAAAATAGTAAGTGGGTTGGCGAGCTCCCCACCCCTTGATTTGATTAAGCACCGAGCCCTGGTGGCTTCTGCATGGGAGCTGCTGCTGCTGCTGCAAGTGCTTTCAGTAATTCAATGATGCCTGCTCACTCCAGGGAAAGAAATCATTAGCGGGCTCGCTGGAGAAGTATTAGCAGTCCAAGAGGATCGGTGCTGTGTGCAGCCAGAGCGGCAGGTGAAAGGTAACCACATTTTCGTGTCCAGCAGTGGAGAGGGAAAGGCTTTTCGTTCCCTCTACCTTGCTTAATGCCACCTCCGCTCGCACTAAATTCTAGTTTGCTGCATGAGCAAAGCGTCAGGACAAGCTGCGTTTTATTAACAGGATTATCGCGGCGCATGATTTATTCCAGTGCAAGATTTTAATTGCTCTTCAGAGGTTGAGTCGTTTCTTTTGACTGAGCTTCAGCCTGCATCCTGCTGCTAAATGCTGGGTTAATAAGTAGGGGGAGCCTTTAATGCACAGGATATCCCTCAGCTCTTCCTCTCTCACAAAAATAGAAGCCTTTAAGCGGGAGGCATGATACTCCTTTTACACACACACACACACACACACACACAGAAGCCAGTAACGGGTGATTGACCACTGGGAGTTTAATGCCTAACGTCTCCCAAAGCATCCATGCTTCCCCAGCAAACTCATTTCCTTTGTCAGGCTACAAAATATGCAAATTATCACTTTGGCATTTAATGGAGAAGCAGCCCAGATTGAGCCTTTAACACAATACTTCACACAGGTTGAGAGAGGTTTAAGAACTGAAACGGCAGGAAAGCCTTGTTCCCCAACACTTTTTTCTCCCCTCAGAGAGGCCTTTTGTGCAAAACTCTACGTCTGGAACAAATGTATATTAATGAAACGGCGTGTTGACCCTCCTCTCTCCAGAACAGTTAGCTTTCCTTAATGAAGTCGGCAAAAATCACTACGAGGAAACAAAAATCTGCGGAGATTAGATACCGCACTATCATTCAAAAGGAGTTATTTCACTGGAAAGACGGTTTCTGGACAGATTTACTGTTTTCCAGATGCGCCGCTCGTAATGTTTTCAATAGTGGCAGCAGCAGCATGGAGAGAGTGATTTAGGGTTTTACATAAGGTTAGTAGCCGCCCCATGTACTGCCTCATCCTTGAAGGATGGACGTTGGCTCAGAGGAGACGGGCCTCAGCAGCACATGGCCCCGCTCCCCGTGCCCCGCTTTCCTTCGGGGGCTGCACAAGGCCAAAAGCACACCCCTCCTTGGAGGGACTGCCTGCGCTTGCCCCATTTCCTCGGTGGAAGTGTATCATTAAGATAAGGCAGGGTGCCTGAACTAGAGCCTGTCAATCCCCTGACATGTGCAGATAGCGGAACACTGAATTTGTAGGGGCAGCCAAGAGCCTCCCCAGCTACAGCGGGTCATCTGGAAGCCCCGCGCCCCACCACCACCAAAGCAGGGCAAAGCCCACCAGGTTGGACTCGATGACCTTAAAGGTCTTTTCCAACCTAAACGATTCTATGATTCTAGGGTGCAAGACGTGGGGAGGTGGTGGGATGTCCCAGGGCCCAGCCAGGTGGGCTGGAGCCCGTGCAGCAGTGGTTGCCAGCTCCTTCTCAAAGCCACCTCCCGACTCTCACCGCCCTGGGGTGCACGCCTGTATGCACTTATACTCGCCGCCCTGATGAACTTCTTGTGAACTTTTTTTTTACTGCCAGCCATAATTTCATTGCAACAAGCAGCAGACTTTTAACTCTTCGCACACCCCTTCCCTCCTCCTTTTTCTCCTGCCCGTCGGGGCTGGCGGCTCGCAGGGCACTCCAGCGGCTCGGCCAAACGTCGGCAGCTGTGCAAGTCCTCAGCGCTGCGCGGACGGATCGCAGGGGAGGGGGGGGGTG
>NW_010427976.1:11391-11876 GCF_000710305.1 Buceros rhinoceros silvestris | reverse complement strand
ACAAGACAGCCATCGCTCCCGGAGGGAGCCGTGTCCCGGCCGCTCGTGTCCTCCGGGGGATCTGGGACGTGGAATGCAAGGGGTGGGTTGTGCGGCTGCGGGTAGCGGGTTTCCCTTTGCCGCGTTAAATAATGATTATTCCGGCTGCCTCCGTTCTCTTTGCTCCCTGCCCCTTCGACGCATACGGTCCGCCCTGGTGCGAAGGACAGCCATCGCTCCCGGAGGGAGCCGTGTCCCGGCCGCTCGTGTCCTCCGGGGGATCTGGGACGTGGAATGCAAGGGGTGGGTTGTGCGGCTGCGGGTAGCGGGTTTCCCTTTGCCGCGTTAAATAATGATTATTCCGGCTGCCTCCGTTCTCTTTGCTCCCTGCCCCTTCGACGCATACGGTCCGCCCTGGTGCGAAGGGAAGGAGGAATGCCATCCCTTACGGCTTGAAAAGGGCACACGACCAATTGAAAGAGGGAATGCTGTCCGGGCGTCAGGAA
>NW_010427976.1:9775-11340 GCF_000710305.1 Buceros rhinoceros silvestris | reverse complement strand
AAGGGCACACGACCAATTGAACGAGGGAATGCTGTCCGGGCGTCAGGAAAAGGAAACCAGTACATGGTCGGTTTCTTGTCCATTTCTGTTTGCCCCGGATTAGTAGACAACTTTGTGGATACTATTGCCTGTGGACATCTTTTGTTCTGATTCAGCTGTTTCTTTATTTTGAAAAAAATGTGGGTTTTTCTTTTAGAAACCATGATTTTCTGTAAACTCTATTTTTCTGTGGGATGTGAATATCATGATAGGGAAAACACTTCCATAGATCATTACAGGGTATTGTTTTGTAAATAATTCTTGTTACTAAAATAACTAGCATTCCAGATGTGATAGTGTGGTACTCAGTAAAGCAAGAAACACTGTTTTCCTCTACCTCTTCCCACCCACCCAGTTCTAAAGTATGCTTTTTGTTTAGAGCTTGTATGTTAATATAGATTTAAGGTATTAGCTATGTGTTTTAACAAAGTGTTTGAAGTCAACCTCCAAATGAATGCATCTTTTCTTAAATCAAAAAGCTAAACTGTATATTTTAGATACTGATGATTCTGGGGAGTGTTAGATTGTGCAGTGTTACTCCACTGTCTTAGACAACCTTTTTTCTTTTGCCTTTTTGTTCTAGTCACTCGCAACTTCCCTTGATGAATATGACTTGGTGGTGTTTTTATACAGTATACTTTTTAACATACCAATGAATTGGTTACTGAATTCTTTCAAAATGCTTGTGCTGCATCTTCAAAGCCCTGCTTGAGGAGGTGAGGTATGGAAGGAGGAGTCTTGCATGTCAGCTCTATTAAGATTTCCAAGTACAGGAGGGACGAGTGTACTTGCTTGTGAATGATGAGGAGGTGTATTGATTGCATATAGAAGTACAGGTAAAGAAAACAGTTGCGTTCTTTTTTGTTAACTTATAATTTTGAATGTGCAGTCATGTATGCTTAGGTATGCATATAAGTCAAGGCAGCTTGAACCATTTTAGCTTGTGTGATTAGCACTTGTATACTCTCACTGATTTTGCAGCTTTACAGGGGTCGTGTTTTGTACAGATGAACTGTTTCTGAACAGTTTCTGCAGTGTATTAGAGTCAAACTTAATTTGAGCCGAGAGGGGTGCTCTTTGCATTTGCTGCTTCACAAATCACGCTTAATTCTTTCAGTTCTAGTGTTCCCTCTATCTTTCATTCCAGACCCCAATGTCTTTCATTCCAAATAAGATCCTTTTCAGAGGAGCTGTCTTTTCTTGATAATTTTGCTTTGTATCCTGGTTCAGTGGAATAATTACTTAGATACAGTAAAATAAGAATTGGTATCTCAAGATAAACCAATGACCTCCAGTGCCTGTTCTCTGTTTCTTGCTGCTGTTACCTATTTGGTGGAAAGTCTGCATGCCCTTTCCTCAATACCTCTAATCATGCAGTTAGGATAGATTTGGAGTCAGGAAAGAATGTGAATCTAGCAATTAAATAATTCTAAATTATGATGTTGAATAGCCTTTTCTGGTCTATTTTTGTACTGTGATAGTGGATTGTAATTTTAGTTTTAACTAGTATAACACTAGGAAAGCAG
>NW_010427976.1:0-9684 GCF_000710305.1 Buceros rhinoceros silvestris | reverse complement strand
CAGGAATGTGAGACTTCCATTTGTAGAATAAGAAGAAAAATAAAAAAATTAAGGAAAATGTAAGCAATGGCTTGAGGAATGGGGAGAAGATCATCATGGAGAGTTATCAGCTGTGAACCTTTGTTTATACAGTGGAATAAAGCAGGCACATTTCTTTATTGTGCACATTTCAGGTGAGGGTAGCTCAGTAGTTAACCTGCATGGAAACAGATCAGATATTTTTTTTAACTGTAAAAAAACTCCAAAGATTGCTTCTGTGCCTATTGTCTGCTAGAAGCTTTGAATGGTCATTGCTATTGTATTTAATACAGCTGCTGAACTTGAAATGCCCCCTACACAGTAAGTTGGTTTTGTTTTTACTTGCATAGCATGAAATTGGGCGGTGTGGTAGACAGTTAGAAATTTGGTCCAGTCTGAGATCTAATGATAAATTACTTGTTCACATAAAAACTTGCTGTGAGATGGTAGAATTTCTGTATGATATGGTACAAAAGTAGTTACCCTCTTCTTGAGAGTACACTTCATGAAATTACAAAAGAATATAATAGATTCCACTGGTTATTTTTGAGTGGCATTGTTATTGTAGGTATGTCTTGCTATTTTAATTGTGAATTGCAGTATTTGTAACTGTATTTGCCAGTCCTTCATATGGTATTGTTTTGGAGTGTGCATGTAAGATGTCTAGTTAATCCACCTGTCTAGAACTAATCTCTCTAGAAAGCTCTGTGTGTGTGTATGTAATGGACAGAGGTGGTCAAGTTCTTGATAAACCATGTACCATTTGTATAGGAGAGATTAGTTCCTAATTACTGATCTTAAATGCTTTTCTACAACTGAAACTGGAATTTGTCTATCTACTTCAGTGTCAGAAGATTAACTTCTTGACCAGAATAGAAAATTGATGGACATTATAAATAATTCTGTATGGGTAGAAGTGAAGACAGGCATTCTCTGTATTCCCCAGGAAGAAGGGTGGGTTTTTTTTTCCCCTTTTATTTCTGGTGCAGAAGCTGCATTTTTACAACTTTGCCTTCATTGCAGTCAGTCAAAATGCAGAAAAATTAAATGACACAGTACATACTTGGTTTGGTTTTATCTTATTAAATGTGTTGAACTTACATATGTTGGATATTATTTTCCTTTTTCATATGTTATCTCTAAGATAATTGAATTAATTAGTGCTAATGTAATTTTAGTGGTCGACTTTTCTCTGTAAAGACAACAAGTGTTGTATATGTAAAACACATGTCTAGAATTTTGAAATGATCCTATTATTAATTGCCTGAAACCTAAATCTGTGCCGTATATTTCTTTCACAGTAGTTCTCAACCTTCCTTCCCTTGTTCTGTCTCTTGTGGCTGTGTGTGCCCACAGGATATTGGTGGTGGCCACAGTTTTGACAGTTAAGTCTAAATGCTATGGATTTATGAGTTTTTGTGTGACATTTTAGTATTATAGATAAATACACTAGTACTACTACTATAGATTAGTAATACCTAGTAATACTATTTAAAAAATTTCACTGAAGACCTCTTGTCTCAAGAGTTCAGGTTATCTTTTGTATTTTGATGGGTAGTTCCTAATTTCCATGGGAATTCTCTACCTAAATATCTTCTAAGCATCTAGATCTGAGGATGACTAATCTACTGTAAATGACTGAACAGTGTTTTATCTTTACATCATTTAAAGATACAGTTTTATGTGCTCCATATAAATGCACAATTTGCAGATAGTAGTTGTTAATGTACTTCCAAAATACACAGAATACCTGGGTTGAAATCTTTAAGTGTTGCTGGAGAGCCACCTGAAATGGTTGGGACTTTTCTGGAGGATTCATAATAATGTGCTACTGCTTTGTAGCACATCACTTTCTATACTTGTATATATAATTGAACATAGTTTTTGCAACAATTAAATTACCTATGAAATAATTTGCAAGCTATATATGAGGTCCTATTTACAGCATTTAGAAAAAATTCCAACTCAAACCACCCATAATAATTCTAAAGCAGTATCTTTGGATCAGTTCACTAGTTAGCTGCTCTACTTATTCTTTAGCCATACTTTCTAAAGGTGTTTTTCAAAAGTAATTCCCAGACTTTACAGCTGAGAATAAACCAATGGAAAGTGAAGTTTTTAATGGAATGTATGGAAGTTTCATAGTAGAAACTTCCATCTAGAATCGCACATACTGTAAGCAGGTGGTCTGGGTTTCCCAACATCCTTGACTGTTAACTGCAGTTTTTAATCATGTTGTTCTGGTCCCCTACTTTTTAAAGAAAGTGACAGTCAATTTCTGTGATTGTTTCATGTTATAATTTGTACGTGTTTTTACTGAACAGTGTGTTAGGCATAACTAAATCATCTTCATTGTATTAACTGCCCACAAATGTCTTAAACAGAATTTTTAAGACTTAAAAGGACTGAAATAAACAGTTCTACATTAAAATTAGAGTTGTATGTTTGAGCACTTATTGAAGAAACTGAATGGCAAGTAATGCAGAACACAGATTTCTAGTTTCTCAAATCTGACAGCTGGAGTCTCTGTACTGATAACTACATTAGTGTTTGAAGACTACTGCTATAAAATCTGACCATCAGGCAGCTTTTGTCAGCTTTGTCCTTGCTTTGTGATTGGAGGCATCCTTAGAACTGTTTTAAGATTTTGAGGTAAAGACTGTATGCTAACTCTCAAATAAGACAGTCATTGTTTTAAGCAATCAGTTACAGTTTTGTGATGTGTTACAAAGTAATTGGTTTGTCAATAAATGTAACATATGCAAATCAAATTGTTGCATTCCTTCAGTGGTTTTGCAGGCTTCCTAAGAACCAAAGGTACCTGTGTCAGTCTTGTATTAGAGAAACAAGAACTTTTATTCAGTTCTGATAGTACTTTCAGGTCTCCCAGTATGAGTACCTAGAAATGGTTTATGAGAAAAATATTAAAATGATGTCTATTTATATGTTTAAGAAAGAACAACCACCCATCTTGTGGGGGGAGAAAGAAAAAGGCTATCTATCATTTTCTAATTAATGCTTATCCTGCAAAGTGTACAGTAACTTTTACTAGTTGCCCTACCAGTTGAACTGTAAAGGACAAATCCAGTACTGACTACTGGGAAGGTAATTCAGCTGTGCGTCCATACAGAATAGAATGATCTTGAGTGCTCATTTAGCTGAAGAGGCTGTGTAGAGTCAGCTGCATATCTCACTTTCAGAGGTCAAGGTGAGTTTATGCAGGGGCACTCTGATGCTTATCAATGATGAGTGTCTTCATATTATGTTACAATTTAACACCTGTAGTTGTGTTTTGGAAACTTAGTGCTTGTATATTAAGTAGTTGTAAGACGGATCTGAAAACTGAAGATATTATTGAGCTAATTTTGTGTTTGAGGTCACTACCTCTTTATTAAAAAAAGCCTCTTATTTGTAATTGTAAAAATATTTTTCATGTACTCTAGCTTTAATTTCAAATTCTCAAGCACAAGAATATGGACTGCCCATTAAACTGTGAGGTGCTGTATTTAATGTTTTGTAAAGTAAGTTTTTTAATAGAGTAAGGGAGGATTGGTCAAAAATTCAGTGTTATCTTTTCTGCCAGTCTTGCAACCAAAGATGATAAAGGCTGAACAGATCCTAGTACCAGTTATATTACACTATGTTTAGATATTAGCTTTGCACAGCTTTTGACCACATTCTGCAAGCTGTTCTATATGAACATGTGCTTGTACCTATACAAAGCCAGCAGTTGAAGAGGATCTGTTTAAAATATATATAGATGTACCTGTGAAGAGTTCCCTGCAGGTATGTGGCCTTCAGCTGTGTTCAGATTCAGTATGGGTTCCTGTGTTTGTGGTGGTGAGATCTAGATAAAAGCTTGATTACCCAGTGTAAGGTTCTAATATCTTCCACAAATCTTCAAGGTATTTTGGAGAAGTAAGAGTCTTTTTTTTCTTAGAGAATCATAAACAAAAGCTGATAACTTCAGAGTTCTGTTTTGTAATAAAATGCCAATAATCTGATCATGCAGCAAAGGGAATGGTGTAATAGTTTCATTTCTTGGACAAAAATACTGACATTTTAAATTTGAATCACATGTCAGTCCCGGTTGGATAAACTTGGTTCTTTGTTTTTCTCAGGCAGACAGATAGACTTCCATGATGTTCAGATTTGGCTGGCTGTTTGATTTGTTTGGTTTTTGCATGGGCATCCAGTGCAACTGGCTTTTTTTAGGTAACAATTCCCTGTCCTGGTCCTTCTATACCCCTACTACCTCTGCTACTGCAGTGTTTCCTTTCCTAGTTCCTTGCCTTCAGCAGTCAACATTCTTCATATCTGTTTTTTCTCTTGTATCTATATTTCTTCACTTTAAAGGTCCTAATATTTCAGTGTTATCTGAAGGCTGGCAGGCGTTCTTTCCCCCTTAAGCTTTGTATTTTGATGTTTGTTTATTTTGTTCTGTTGATGTGTGTAAGAGCCAATCCCAACAAGGAAGGTCTGTGAAAACTGAACTTCTGGAAATAGTTTGTAGAGCTACCTGAAATACTTTTACCATTTTCTAACAAAGAAGCATTCCATTTTAATACCTCTGTTCTTCAGTGTGTGCTCCAATGGCAAAACAGCATATTAAGTAACAAAGAGAAGAGGAAGAATTTTTTATTAGAATAAATTGGTGTGGAATTAAGTTGCTGTAGGTATTCAGGCAAGTACTAAATTTAAAAACTAGACATGTAGCAAGGTTTTCACTCATTATTTCCCAACTATTCCTTATAGATTTATCTTTTTTTTAGATCTGGTTTGTAAAACTTAAATTCAGAGGAAAAGTTCAAAACAAAAGTGTGGAAATATTTTTTTTCACATGATAAGGATACTTAAATTCATGTCAGGGCATCATGGATTTTGGAGATGTTTAATGACAAAAGTTTGAAAATGTCCGTTATCAAACTTAGAAATTTCTGCATGCTCTGCTGTTCTGTACCTACTCGATTGAAAACCATAATAAGCATTACAATATGCTCATAAATGAACAAATAGTAATCCACTATCGAATGTAATATGCTAATTTTAAGAAATATGATAGAAATTAACTTTGTCTTGTAGATAGTATCTGTTGAAAAATGGTATTTCTTCAAGGAAATGTTGCCAAAATCTATGATGACGTGGGCAGGGGAAGAAGGCAAATAAATTTAATTTTTTGTGGTGTAGCACTTGCCTAGATGTAATGTTGGCATTACTGAAACTCTGGCTGTGTTCAGGAGTCAGTGGCTTAGTTGATATAAGTCTGTCTTGGTGTTGAAAATTCCTGTTTGCTAAGAGACCTTCAGATGGCATTAGTAGTACAAAAAGGGTGATACTGGACTTCCAAAGAGGAGATCTTTAGATGAGGTGAAACTAAAGTAGTTGAACCCTCTCACTCTAGTAGTGGATTCCTCCTGCTATTACACTTTTATGGTCTCTAAATCCAGCTTGCTGATAGGAAGCTGCTAAGGGTCTTACCCATGCTCAGAACATGCTTCATTACCACAGTTCTTACCAGAATAATCTGAATGGAGTTGAGGCTTGTCCAGCATTTTTGCTTTAATCGAGACAGCAAGAAACTGTTAATTAGTTGTCCTTTTTGCACCATCGGAAGTTAGGGATGATAGATGAACTGGTAGTCACGTAGCTCTGCACAGTAACTGGGATCTGCTTTTGTGAAGCAGAAATATGAAATACTCCAGATGCAGTGCTGGTTTTAACATGTGAAATGAAACAATGGCTTGACTCCTTAAATGTGTCGCAAGTGTACATTTGGTGCTACTATTTAAACTCAACATCTAAATGTGAGAGGATTGCTTAAAACTTCTGCTGTCTGTACATGATGCAAGCAAAAGAATTCTGCTTTGTGGTTTTCTTGGAGGAGAGAAAAAGATGCATCCTTTTGAGTGAGGTACTCTTAATGTTACTCTGAACTGCTGCAAATACCATTGTATGACTTAATACAAATAAATTATTTTTCTAGAACTAGTTGGATAGATTTAACCCAAAGAACACAGGCTGCTGTTGTTTTAGAACTTACAAACAAAACTTTGAGTGCTTATGTAATAACCCAGAAGCATCCCTAAGTAAAGCTGTCTTCTAAATAAAATAAAAAAACCCCACAGCCAAATCCTGCAAGAAGTTATCTGATATGTCCTATGAACTTACATAAAATGTTGATACTTTGGTGTCTGTTCCTATCCTTTCTCTAAAATAAAACTGCCAGATTTTCTTAATCTCTTTGCATTACCTAAGATTTTTTCAGGTGATGTTATGAGGAAGATATGGTGAAGATTGGACTGTTAATGATAACATTTGTATGGGTGGTTAAAAGGAATTTAAAAGCTAAATTTGCTTTGGAAGCTTAGTGCCCAGAGCCAAGTGGTAGTGCTTGATGTGCTGTGTGAATAAGAAAAATAAAGGAATATTGGATTAACAAAAGCAGCATAGCATTTTTTTTGTGGGGGGGGTGTGTCTTTGACTAGCCGTTTTAGCAACAGATAATCTTAATGCCCTCAAATTAAAGCTATGAGAGAAAAATAGAAAAGTTTGAAAATATTTGATAAAGCCTTTCTTTAACAGAAAAAAGACCAAACCAAAAGAACTGAAGGCAAGCCTTTTTGATATGAACATCATTGGATCCTACAGAGACTAACTATTTGAATACAGTCTTTGTACAGCAAAAACTAAATTTGATGTGATACGGTATCTCTGAGTATTTAGGCAGCCCCATTTGTTTATGCTGTTCCTTGCTTTGTCAAACTATAGCAGAAGAGTTTAGGTTTCAATATTAGAATTCAGAATTTCGTGGGCAGGTGACAAACTGGTAGGACCTGAGCTTGTTTAACTCTGCTCCTGCTTCTGTCTTGATACAGGCTTCAGAGTCCTTACCGAGAAAGGAGGTGAATGAAGTAGGACTAAAAAGGTTAGAAATATGCAGAGTTGTTTTTCTTTTTTCTTCCTAGTCTCACCATTTGCTCGGAGGCAGGGATAAGAGGAATGAAGTGTTGACCTTTCGTCGTCTGGCTCTTATTAGTTGTTGGCTTGAGGAATTGAATGTATTCCAGGGATGACATGTTAGCTGAAATTTCAGCAGACTGAAGGACTGTAGTCTTTTCAGCTGGTAGTTGTTTCTGTGTACTCAGTAAGCTCCATTGATAGCTGAATAATAAACCTTCTGCCTATTGTGTTGTGGTTTGTTTTTTTTTTTTGTGGAGTTTTAAGGACTTTTATGTAAGTAAGAGGGAGGATTCTTCATGTGGTGGTTTTCTGTAATCAGAAATAGCATGAACCTTCAAAAATTTCAATATTTTTCCTGCTTTACATGCTTCAGGCAGGAAAATGTTACACTGTAGCTCCAAGGAAAATGGGATTCCGTGCTGAAGTTGCTTAATTCCTAGAGTTTCTGGAACTTCTTATGGCAATGCCAAGTTCCTGATTTTCCTGGGTTACCTTGATGCAATCCTGCATTAAACCACCTGGGGTTTGTTAGGAAATGCAAAGTACAGGCTAGCTGGGATACGGCAGCAACTACGTGAAACTAACTTTCCTGAGTGTATTTAGGGAATATAATCATGCTGAATCACTTAAATGGTTATCTTCAAAATCAAAATCAGGCATTCCGCTTGGGAAGTTCAAAACAGTGATGGAAATCTAGGCCTCTAATTTAAAACAATGCAAACAAACCCTCAAAAGCCTACAAGCATTATGAATCAAGAATGCCAACTCAACAAAAGTTTGTGCACTGAAATGAAACCTAGGAAGCCTGTATATTGAAATTTGTGAAATTTCATTTCCTTTTGTGTGGACATTTATTGTGCTTTATTATCCTTTCCCAGCTTTAAAGAGGGGAAGAAAAGGAGAGGGGAAAAATAAATTGAAGTTAACTGACTGCTCCAGAGAGAACGTATGCAATTACTCTCCACTTGAAGTACTTTGTAGCTTGAGAGGTTTAAAAATACAGTAAATAGAGAGCATGAAAAGTGCAGAAGGCTACAAATAGCAGGGATATACCAGTATGCAGGTTTCCAAACTTAGTTTGCTCTGATTATTGTTTTTTAGGTGGCAGCAGCAGTTTCTAGTTCTGTACTGAGTCATGTACAAGAGGAAGTCCTTGGCTTTTCTGGCAGTCATCAGGTACTTTTCTGAAGTAGCTTAGATATGTTGAGCCAGGCTCTACAGCTTGAAGAGAGATGGAAAAACACTAGGTTAACAAAATTACCCCAAAAGAGGAAAAATGGAAGCCTGTCTCAGTTAACTTATTTTAAACATCTACCAGCTGAGCTTAGTTGTTATGCCTGTACTATATTATGAAACCAGATGAATATAGTCTACCAATAATTCCATCCTGTATTAGCTTGGCTTTGTCTCTCATTAAAGATTAAAGACTTTATTCTGTGGAGATTTAAACAGAAACAAAGCCTTATTGCAATAAAAAGAAACAGACAGAGGTTACCTAGTTAGGTGGCTTCCACCTTTCTTTTGATTTGTAGACTTCTAAAACACGTCTTCTGAGGATACGTACTCGGGACAATGTATTTAAACCTGTAGAAGGCTTTGTTTATCCTACTTTTTTTTGCAAGTTACCTAGAGGTTTCCTTTGTCTTGAATATGAGCTAAGGGAAACCATGCTCTTGAATTTTCTTGATCTCTCATTCTGAGAAAAACACTTTAGCTGATGTGCTTGTAGGGGAGGTTGAACCTTTTTGTTAATATGCACATTAGGAGATTTCTAGCAGGAGTGGTTGCATCTAAACAGAGACAAACAAATTACTGTATTGTTTTGAGGACCCAAATTACATATGTGTGCAGCTATCACTGTGGAGCTGATGTGTTCATGACTGTTTTAAATCTCCAGAAGATTCCCTAGTAGGCTCTTACAGGGAACTGGCAGGCAGGTGATGGGAATAACCAGTGTGGAAAAAAGTGTGGAAGTGCTACTCCAGAGGAGATGCTTCTTGAGTCATGTGTCTGTCCTTGCCATGTAATAGCAACTTGCATACCTACAATTTGTGTATCTGTTTATCTATTCCTGGTTATTTGATTTGTGTTAAATTGCCGTAGTTCTGTCATGACCTCAGATTTGCACTGTATCTTGAATCACAGCAGTGAACATACTTTTCTCCTCCCACTAGGAATAGGCTAAATTTGTTGGGAAAGTATTTGGCAGTTGTGTTCAGTTCATTCTGTTTGAAAAATATCTCAACAGCTGGTTGCTATAGAATCATTATATCTCTTCCAGATTTTAATGTTTAGTCGGTTGGATACAGTGGGGAGGTTATTGGCAAGGTAACTGAAAAAATGTGTTAAGTTCTTTCTCTTTTGGGATGGTGCTGGCTTAGTGCCTTTTTGTAGGACTTCTTTATTACTTCTTTTCAGTGGCTTGCATGAGCAGTGCTATGACCTCTGGCACTGTGCATCTGGTTACTCATATTTTTGGCCAGCCTGTAACGTTTCAATGCTATGGCTCATTTTTTTGTCTTACATCTTTGTGTATCAGTTCAGTTGACATGCCAATCTAGACATAAGCATTTAAAAAGTGAGGTATAACTGAATTTGTTACAGGTCTGCGACACTTAATTTTGCACTAAAGCCAATAACAAAATTAGATCTCTCTTGCAACAAATACAGAATCACTTGGTTGGAAGAGACTTTTAAGATCATCAA
>NW_010427975.1:0-200 GCF_000710305.1 Buceros rhinoceros silvestris | reverse complement strand
ATGTCCTCCCAGGAGCACACAGCCCAGCCCGGAACCAAGGACACCGCAGGGGAGAGAAACCCCTGCACTCCCTTCGGGACCCACCACCTGGAAAAGCTCGGGGCACTGGCTGTGCCCGCGCGGCCCCAAGCCACGGCCATGAGGGCACCTGCCTCAGCAGGGGCAGGGTGGGCCCTGGCAGTGTGGGGTTAACGGAGGGC
>NW_010427974.1:31776-33840 GCF_000710305.1 Buceros rhinoceros silvestris | reverse complement strand
CAGGCCGGGGTCGGGCAGCGCGCGGTCCGTCCCGCGCCCCAGCGGTCGGCGCCTTTTTGTGAGGGGAACGTCGCTGTTGCTTTAAGGAAAAGCCTCACGCCAGCGGGTTTCTCGTTATCAAGACAGCCTTGCCTTCAGAATAGGGAGAGATACCGAGTAAGGTGAGATATGTGGCTTTAGTACCTGGCCGGCTCGTTTAAGGGACCGAGGAGGTGGCTCTGGCTTGCCCTGTCCTGGCATAGTGGGAGAGGAGGGGGACACTGGTTCCCTCCTTAAGGGCATTTAGCAACCTCTGCTGGGCACAGGGAGCAGCCTCCGAGGCAAGTTTTGGAGAAAAGGCAGGGGGGATGTCCCCTGCGCCCTGAGGGGACTCTCTGCCCCAGGCAGGGGCTGCTCTGAAGCAGGGCTGCGAGAACACACCGTCCTGCATAGGCATGCAGGTAAAGGCTTATTTTCAGAGCTTTTAATTTAATGGTTCAGTAAGGAGTTTTGATTTTTTTGAGGCAGGTTGGTTGTTTTCCCGAGTTTATTTCTCGGGTTTTAGACTTCACTGCAGAAAGTGGGAGTCTGAAATTCCTATTTAAGGAAAGGTGCAGTTTTGGCTGAGTCAGGTCCCTGCTTCCTACTGATGAGCTCAGAGCAGTTCCCCACTCATCACAATAGCAATTTTTTATAGAACAGCAAATGGACATATTCTCTCTGTGCCAAATACAGACAACAGGTGTAGGGGCTGCTTAATATAAGATTCTCAATTCAACTTTGAGGGCAAAGAGCTTAGTGTTTAACAGACCCAGGCCTGACGTATTGAACCTACCAAAAGCTTTCTATGTACACAATTTTGGGAATGTATGATTGCTGTCCTTGAAAGCTTAAAAACAGTTGAGGAGATATAGATAAAATCACTGCGTAGTGGAAAAGCAGAAACCACCAGGTTCCATCTGGTTTCTTATCCTTTGCTCCACTGAAAAATCTGGCTATAATGTGTGAGAGAGTGTTGAACAGCTTGAAAGGTTAGTGTGATTAATGGGATGATGTGTGGATACCACGTGGTAATACCCCTACATGCTATCCAATTCAATTTGGTCTATATTGTGTTGTAGAAAAGATTTAAATAGTCTTTCAAGGCCAGAAGAATAACACTATCACAATCCTCTATACCCCCTTAATATGATTCTCTCAAAAGTAGATTTAGTATGGAGATATAGTTTCAATAGCAACTAGGAATCAGTTAAAATACTCCTCCACCCCGATGCAGAACTGACTTGGAGAATTGTTTATTTGTGAGTTAAACTATTATTTTCAGGCAGAAAGTTGCAGTAGAGCAAGTTGAATTTATGTACTGGTAAAATACAAGTTGTTAACAATTGGTTTCCCTATTAAATGGAGAACTTGCAGAGGAGATTGCAAAGAGGAGAACTCTACATGTATATTATTGTAAAAAACCCTTAATTAATTAATATTTTTTAGAATAAGTTGGTCATGCAAAAAGGGATTTGAAGAGCTTAAGGAGGAATGAGTCAACATCTCCAAGTGAGGAAAAAGAAATAGTATACATTTAAGGGTTTTTTAAGACACAATGAATTTTCCTTCTAACTTTGTTCTGCGCACAAACCGTGTTAATCAGAATGCCAGTAGTGGCTGGAGCCTTGTGTATGCTTTCTAAAGAAAATGGCAAGAGTGTCTTTGACCACTCATTAATCATATTACAGATTAGAGTTCATTTACCTGAAGAAATACCCTCAGTATCTATGGATATGTCTATCAAACCTTTTTTTTTCTTCTTTACATAGTAGTGCTATACATTATAATTAATCTTTGTCACTAAAATAATTAGAAGAAAAGAAAGTGTATTTTCATGGATGTGTCTTCACGTTTTCAAGAATGTGAAATTTAAGGTGTATGATACTGCTCCAAGGAGATGCTGAATATTGGTGAATTCAGTGCAATAAGTAAGAGCCATGTATTCCTAGGCAGAAAAAGAGCTAAAAGGTCTCTTCATGGATTTACTCAGGTTTTCTTTTTCCTTTTTTTTTTTTTTTTTTTTTTTGCTAGGGTTTTAAAACT
>NW_010427974.1:0-31739 GCF_000710305.1 Buceros rhinoceros silvestris | reverse complement strand
TGATTTTTTCATGGTTTTTTTTCTTTTTTTTTTTTTTTTTTTTTTGGTGATGTTGTTAAAAAGTTCCATTGAAATTACAAGGCTTGCTTACACTTGAACTTAAAGGGGTGGTTAAGTGATTTTTTTGATCCAGATTTCAGACGGTATGTATTTCTTCATTATGAACAAAACTAATTGCAGCTGTATGTTAAGTAGCCACATTTTTACTTCTACTGCAAAATGGTTGCTTTTCAGTCCCTCTGAAGTCCAATTTTCCTTATTTCTTTTAACTCTGTTTTGCATTTTCCCTCATTATCCAATCACCTTTCAATTCATGACCTCACGAGAACGTGGAAAGAACTTTCCTGCATTCAACTGTCTAGTTCATAAGCCTCCGTCAGATGCAGAGATTCATTTATCATGTTGTGTTTGTTCCGTTTGGTCAGTCGTACTTCAGTAATTTTGTACTCCATGTATACTTTACATTGATACCTCTTTTAAAGTCTAATCTTTTCCATTTAAAATGCACTTGAACAATAGTAAATCCAAATGTCAGCAGCATAAAATAAATTTCTCATTCTGTTTCGTAAGAGTTGGGTCTGACAGTGTCAAATGGCACACTATGTATTCTAAGAACCTCTGAACTGCTCTGACCCCTTTAGACCTTTACAAAATGTAAATCTGCTTGCTGTTTTCTTGTGATTGTTGGCTTATATAATGGGTGCAACTGTTCCAGAGAGTGTTCTGGTAAATATGCCAGCATTACAGTCTTTTACATACTGTAATTATAGATTAACTATAGATTTTTCTTTTTATGTACTTAGTTCTAAAGATCTTTGGAGTCACATATCTGCAAACTCTTCATTCTTTGGCCATAGTGTAAATATATCAATATGTATCAATTCTCTACTTGGATCTGCTAGTGATTCTTAAAAAAAAAATTAAATATATGTGTATATATAGACATACAATGAAGGTTAAATATGCAGAGCCAGATGTTGGAATGGTGAATTATATACATATGGCTCACAACTCCGTGTTAGAGAACTGGTATGTGCTTGCCCGGTTTGTGTGGCACGATTTGCTTGCAGTGAGGATTGAATTTACATGCTATATTCTCCCATTTTCTGCTCTGTGAGAGAAGCACTTGGAAATAAAGAAGGGAAAGGTACTTGGGAAGTGACATAGGGAAACAGGAAGGCGGATATTAATTTTATATACACAGCCTTGCTCTTGTGTGTGTGCCTCAGAAACATCACCAAATAAATAGACCTGCACCTCCAAAAAGGACAAGATTTCCTAAATATTTATGAACCAGAAGCAGTAATCTAATTCGTGGGTATGAAATACAAGGAGGGATTACAGGCCTTTGTCTCTGAAGCATTGTGCACTCTGGTCAATGAGACTCTTTACCTGAATGCAGCAAAAACTGGTTCTGCATTTGAATTTACTATCTTGTACTTGTTGCCACTGGTAAGCAGGCTGCAAGTGCTGCTTTCCAGAGTGGATAGCATGAACTGGCGTGTGCTGCTTTAGCACTCACAAAACATGCTAATCTGACCTGCTTGGAGTGCCATGTTATGAATAGGGCAAAGTTTCAGTTAGAGTGGGGAGAAACTGCTTGTCCGCTTCATGGAAGAGTGTGTGCTATGAGCGCCCCAATTCTTGTCAAGGTTATGTGTGCATTACTGAGGGTTAAGCTTCTCCTAAAACCACACCTCACTGACAGGAACAGTTAGCAAGCCAGCATCTTGTGCTTGTGCAATGAAGCAGAGATGCAGCTAATGCTGTACTATATAAGGATTTATTTATGTGTATCTGATGGATGCATATCATGCGTCTTTTAATAATTTGTTTGGTGCTGCTGTAATCTGCTCATGTTCCTGACACAGATCTCTGATCTTTATTATGAATGATTTTCATAAATCTCCTCTTTAAAGCTTGTGGAACAATAATGTTGGTACCTGCATTGGAAAATTAGTAGATTAGAATTTTCTGTTAGGGAAAAGAACATTTTTTTTCTCAGTATTTCCTATCAAGCAGAGTATAGAACCTGTTGGGTTGAATGAAATGTTAAATTTTGTTATGACCAAAATATTAAAACTTCAGTGTTTTAATTGTAACAATATTTCAAGCATAAGCAAGCATGCCTTTAAATAATATCAGTGAAATAAAAATGTTAATTAGCTAAGAGCTCTGGGAAAAAGTACACTAAAACAGTAAGTATAAAGTCCAGATAAATTGCCTTCTCAAGGGCAGTTTCTGAATGAACCTTCTAATATACATGCGGTTACATATAACTCAGTGATTTTTTTCTTTATTTTTCAACCATGTTAATGGAAAACAAATAGTTTTTGGCAGTTCTGTGGAGCATCACTTTTTTTTTCCTTCAGTTTGCAGAGTCATTGTTTAAGTATATAAATAACATTATGGATTTCTTACAACCAGAGAGCAGAAAACTGGTGTGAAACTAACCTGTGCTAAATAGTATGTCTGTTTTTTATTATTTAGAAATTAAAACTACTAAATTAGAAATTCAAATCAATTAATTGTAAATGGAATTAGATTTAGGAGCTGATAGAATTGTGTCTTTATTACAGAACAGTTGTCATTAATTCTGTATGAATATTGCAAAGTTAGTGATGATGAATTGGCTCTATTGCACTGTTTGCTTTTCTACAATAAAGTTTTATTAACTGACTGGTATCATCCTGCAGATGGTAACTAATGGAGGGAGTAAAAATATTTATGCAATAAACAGATGGTGAAAAACAATTTGCATTGCAGTATACTTCCCTTGATGCATTAGGTTATTGTCACATGATTCAAAGCGATCAATTATATAGTGTGGCAAGGTATTGCTTATAGCTGAGCCATGGTTGATCATGTGCACATCCAACACCAGCATCCTAACTACCATGAGGAGTTTTAAATAGTAACTGTTGTTACTGTTGTATGGTGTGACTATGACCTTGATGGCAGCTTAGTATTTCCCATTTGTGGGTAGTTCTCTTTCTCAACTGCATCGATAAGATAATCTCCATCTCTCAAGTTCTCTACCAGAATGACTCCTCCTGCAGCAATTCTGGAAAGTGGTCACAGTGTTAATTAAAAGCTGAGTCCCAGAAGTATATCCATCAAAAGCAATTCAGTGTTAGTATGAGAGACGGTTACTAACCTAATAGTATAAGAAGGTAGATTGCAACAATATCTGCAGACTTGTGAACATCTTGTATTTATTTATTTGATCATTATTTGCGAAGTTTAGCCATCTTGGGAAAGGACTTGATTTGCATGAGACACAAAACATAACTTGGGGGGAGTTCTTTTGTTGCATTGCTGGAAGTTGGTTAAACAATGCTAGGCATTGGTAATCACGTTTCCCTGAAAACCTGCGCAAAGCACTTCATTTTAACTTGAGCATCAGAATAACAGTAAATCCTTTCATACTTTTGAGTAAGCCCTACTACCACCAGCACCAGGAGTAACCAAGTGGCACCAGGAGCTTCTTGTATTTTCTTGGGAAACAGGAAGATTTGATTCATCTCACTGCTCCAAACAGGTCTTTTTTCCCCATAACCTTCTTTAGGCTAACACCTCCTTATTAAGATATTTTATGAAAGTCAACCAGTTTATCGCTAGTCTTAACAGAGATTAGGTGAAAAATAATACAGAGGCATTGGCCTTAAAATGCAATTAGACTTTAAGACTGCAAAAGCTGTTAGTCCACCTTTTTGGCAGTCTTTATGAAAAAAATAAAATGCAGCTCAATACAGTCATGCATTTCCTGATGATGATAATGTTTTGATTTCAACGGAATGGATTTTCATGCTATAAACAGCTTACTAGAGAATATTACTGAATATATTACATTGAGATTTTTTAAGTGACTATTGTATCACATCTAGTATTTTTCAGGAGATTCCTCTGCTTATAACTTGCTGGTTAGCCATAAACTAACTCTAAACTTTACATAAAAACTACCAACATAGTAAGGTTTTATTTTTTTCCTTATAGATGACATTTAATGAGCTTTGCTAGATATAATTTTCTGATTAAAATAAAGCTGATTAAAAAGTAAATTAAAAGTAAACTCCCGTCAATTGTTTTATATTGTAATGATTTTAATCACAGAAGTCATATTAGTTGGATATATGTTTGCATTACGTTATCACGCCTGCCATGATGCTGGTGCATTTCTGATTGGATGCACCACTGAGGACCTCAGCTGGTCTGCAGAAATGCTGAAGTTGAATTATGGTAATGAAATTCACACATGAGCATTATTAAAAACACAGCCTGATTCAAATTACAGTTTTTAATTTTTGTTCTGGGAAATTGGTATTCATAATCAGCAGGTTTCTAGGTACTTTCATTGTTCTTTAATTTCAGGGAATTCTATCAAAGTTGTTGTTTAATATTTTCTTTTTAAATGTAGGTTTGAGGAAGGTAAATTATCTTTAATCTCCATAGACTGTCACTTAAGATGTATATTTTGTTTGTCTTTTTTAACCATAAAAAAGCAAATGAAACAGCTGAACTCTTACTCACGGCTCTGTATTCTCAAAATCACTATCAATAATTTAAAAGAGCCCACACACTGTGAGAAAACCTTGCATGTCAGAATTAATTGTTCCTGTGCCAGTCACTGAGAGTTAGAGAGCTGTGTGTTGTACAGCAGGATGCATCTATTTATAACATATGACTGTGCACACTGGAATAATGTTAAGTGTTGTTCTGACCAAGCTAAACTTGTGTCAGGAAGTGTGCAAATACACGCACGCAGCCATGAGGAACCGGTTGGAATCCATATACTTCAAACAGCTAGTCATTGTTGGTCTTCCTGTAATTTAATAATAACTCCATGTGTACAGCCAGTTCCTCAGTTGGGATCTCAAATCATTTTAGGTCTCTAAACTTGACTGAAACAATTTCACACCACCAGTGCATCTGGTCTTACTGCTTTTTAGAATAAGATCTGCTCGAAAACAGAGCTGAATTAAATTATGTTTTTTTAATGGAACTGTCAGTGGTTTGGCCGAGGCAACCAAGTCCAGTGACAAGGCCTTCTCTATTTCCAGCAGAAATAGGAGAAGGAAGAAAAGAATTTGTGAGACCTCTGAATGTTTTGGAAAACTGAAACAAAGTTTAGTAACACTATAAAGAGAAATATATTAAATACAAAAGAAAACCAGTGAGGTATTAAGGGTTTTTTTATGGGAGCGAAAACAAAATGAACACCGCGGCAATGCAAAGATAGCGGCAGCCACATGGTTTCCTGCGGGGGCAGAACAAAGAACCCATGGCTGTTACGAAATGCCGAGGCACCACATGTAAAAGCAGACTCTGCACAATCCTACCAGTCTGATCGTGGAATTGAGGCAAAGCAAAAGCGGTGGCGGCAAAAATGGCAGGCAGGAGACAGCTCCAGGCACGTGGCAGAGAGAGGGTTCGATCCCCGCACGGCTTGCGATCGGCTTTTCTGAAGTGGCGGCTACTTGCCGAAGCAGCGGCAGGTTTACAACCCCTATTCTCTTATTAAGGAAGCAGGAGGAAAGCGGAGAGGGAGAATGGATGGGTTTTTTACTCTGTGAGCTTCACTCTAGTAACACAGCGCAGAGAATCAACAAGTGTGGGTGGTAGCGGTAAGCTTGCATATTCAAGCTCAGGCAGTGACCCAGGAGCCAGAGTGACTGAAGCTCAGAGGAACTCCAGGGTCATGGTGATTTCTGGTTTTCATGGTATTTGACATTTTTGAGGCTGAGGTTTGTTACAGCCTAGATGTTTACAGCACAGGGCCAGAGAGACGGAATCGTACAGTGATATAAAAAAGACATTCTGAAGGAAATGAGTGAGGAATTGAAATAGGCAGGTTTGGGAGCTTTTTGTTAGGTAGTTGCAATAAATTATTCTTTTGTGATACAGTCAAATGAAATATGTACACAGAATTCTTAGAACTTCGAAATATAAACAAATAATTATACTTTCCTTTAACTTAGTATGAAAAATCTGTCAGGACAGCTTTTGATGAGTACAATTGCACAATGCAAGTACCAGACACTAGTGAAGTTTCATAGACATTTTTATCTTATTTTACTAATTTGAAGTTTTGACTTCTCTGTCGCTTCATGAGAAATTAAAAAATAGGCTGTGACTTTCTTGTAGCTTTTAATTTTAATTTTTGTAAAGGAACTGTACTATCTTTGCGAATAACCTTTTTAGTACTGGAAATATTCTCAGTGTTCAGAGGTAACAAAGAGAGTAATTATGTACTGTTTGCTACAATTATAGCCCTCAACCTGCAATTCAATCTGTATGGGCAGACCATACGTCCATGTGAAACTCCGTTGACTTAATGGGTTTTTCATTGGTATAAAGAGCAATTTGCATGTCTTAGATAATAAAATCAGGCTAATGTGCATATCCCATAAGCATTTAAGGACACATTCCTAAACTGTGACAAGCATAGAAATTGTACTAAAATGAGTAATAAGTCTGTATTTATCAGCTGTTCATTTGCTCAGCAATAACGAAATGGTGGAACTCATGGCCACAGGTGGTTGTGGAGGCAGGGAGAATAAACTAGAGTTAGACAATCTCGTAGAGAAAGAGTTCATCAGGGCGGTAGAGCCTCTGATTCAGGCCCGCTATCTGCTGATATTTGGAGGCTGGGAAGATACACGTAGACACAATTATTTTGTGTTTGGCCTCTTTCTGAAATCCACTGTGGGCCTTAGTGAATGCTACCAAGCTTCAACTGTTGTGAAAGGAAAATTATCATTCTTCCGGAAAAACAGAGATACAGAAACTGAAAACAACTTGTCTAGGGAAGGTGAGCAAGACGTGAGAAAAGGAAGATGTGTGAAGTTCAAAGGATCTGAAATTTTAAATGAAGACCCATAAGGGAGTGCAGTAGAAATACAGTATTGAACTTGATGGGTGTTGATCTTCTATGACTTTTTATTACAAGCAAAGAAATGTGGGAAAGACTTACTCTATTAATGTTACTCTACATGTAATTATCAAACCCACTAATTTTTCCAGAGGTGTCAAAAATTTCTCACAACATTTTTCTTTAAGTACTATTAAGAGCTTGTCACCTGAAAAAAAAACAAATAATGAGTCTATATCTTAGTAAATACCTCAGTTGAGTTTTTGAGCAGCTATTTGAAATTGAGAGATGCTACATATTATTTGTAGTAGTATTTGTACTTCACCATCTTGGAAGCTTTAATCACGAATATGTGGTAGAAAACAGTGTTTGTGAACTTACATTGTATACCCAAGGTACATCTGCAATAATGGAAAAAACGTTATTGTTTAAAGTGCAATGAAGGAGTTGCTAAAATATTTAGCCTTTTATTTGTTCTTGTATAATAATGTGTTCTAAAGTAAAATCTGAATGGCATCAGCCCAACCAGTTATTACAAAGCATACAGGCACAGCACTGAACAGTTGGGGGTTTGTATATGCCCATCAACAGCTTCCTGGAGGCTGACTGCCGAGTCTGTAATTATCTGAGGCTGAAATTCTGAATCTGTCATTCTTTATCATTTATCATTTGCTATCACACAAAATAAGTGACTTGTACATTACTTGTGTAAATAACTGAATCACTCTGAGCACTCTGTTACTGCAGTAGCCATGTTTATCTCTAGGTCAGCCCAAGATGTTAAAAATGGCAGTGTCCTGCAGTGTATAACTGCATCCCAGTACCATCACTGCTCGTATTGCTGTAATCTCAGATGTTTTGTGAGTTGACAGAGTTTGCATTGTTGTTAAAGTAGGAAGGAAAATTAAGCACAGAAGTGGAAACATTGTGTTGGAAAATGCAGAGCAAAGTAGTAGCAGAGCTGGAAATAGAATCTCAGAATTCTGATTCAAAGTCAGGTACGGCAAGGATTTGAACATACTTTCATCCAAACCAAAGCCTAAGACAAAGCTGGAATTGAAAAGGCTTTCCATTGTTTCATAACTTAAGAGTTTAAAGTGTATTTTAAATTCTTTTTTTTATCTTATCCTGTTCCTTTTTTCTTTATCTATTCAGACTTTTCTGAAAAATGTAGAATTTTTTCAGAGAAACCAACAAGCTTTTTAAATCACATTCTGTTTTTAACAAAAGTAAAGAAAGACCCAAATCTCTACTTTTCAGGATTAATAACTACCTTCTTTTGATTATATTTAAAATGCTATTTCTGACACCTAATGGAATGCTAGACATGAAGAAAAAGATGAGTATGGAATGACTTAGGTGAGAGTCTTCCTGCTACCCACTGTTGATGCTGATATTAATGTTTTTGGAAACAAGAAAACAGGAAATACTTATGCCGGCATGAAAAGAAGAAGAGCGCAATGTAGTTGCAAACCTGAGAATTAATTCTTTAACAGCAGATTTCTGCCAGTCTCATTCTAATTATTTTTTGTTAAACATATCAGAAGCACTTGTTCCTCTGCATGGTATCATGAAACTGCTTGATTTCCTTCTACTAATTTTTTATGTCACTTTGGGAAAACAGGTTAGCTGTGGGATGCCTACACTAAAGTGCCTAAGTGATCTTCTTTAGCCACAGAAATCTATTTTTGTGTTAAAATTGGTAGCAAGTAACTTAAACCATGCCATGAAGAAAATATTATAAACTATTTTTATATGTTTAATTAAGCTTTCTTCTTCTTAATATAGTCTGCTTTCTAGAATCTTATTTTATGATGCAGAGGGTGTTATTATGTGCAGCTCATTAAAACCTTTACACATCCCCTAAAGCCTCTCATATTCAAAGTAATCATCTTGGTAGAATGTAAGCACTTTTCATAGCAATGTTTGGCCTCTGAAGATTTTATGAAGTACAAGAAATGTACTAATTTACCTAATTTTATAGAGTACATAAGCCCCTTTAAAATGAAATTGGTCAGTAAACTAGGCTGTTGCCAGGTACAAGATCAAAAAGGGGGGGTGGTTACAATCTATTAATCTATCTCAGCTATTGAGCAGGAACAAAAAAATTGCTTCAGTTCCATGAGTATTTGAAAGTATTTGCAGTAATAATGTATCGCTTTCAGCTGTCATAAAGATACAGCAAGTACAGCTAGGAAGTATTCTTTACTTTCAGATTCTTAATTCAGCAGGCTAGTGACAAGCTGAAAGTTGGAGGCAGTGTCTTGGTAGGGGTGATCATACAGAATGCTTGTGTAAGCAGACTAATACCTTGAAGATGGAAGATGGGGAAGAACGTGGTGTAAGTTAAACAGGAAGTTTCTAAGGGAAGGTAAAAGAAAATTAAGTTGAAGTTTGAATATACCCAGAAGTTACAATGATCTAATGTGTTGTTTATGATCTGAGCCCACCCTTCCCATTTAGCGTAGCATAGTTTTGGGGAAACAAAATGTAAAATTATTTTTAATTGCATTATGATATTTATACCCTATAAAAAGAGTACCTCATGTTAGACACATCCATTTTTACACAAATTTATATAAAAAGGGCAAAATTGCAAATAAATTTGATCTCTTCCTTAAAGATCTGATGGCATAAAAAAGGACCAGACAGAAAAGCCCAGGAGAATGGAGTGGTTTCCTAAAACCACTCAGCAGAGAGCAGCAGAGGTAGAACCCAGGCTTCCTGGCTCTCAAATGAGTTAACAGACATATAGGCGTTCCTTCTGTAGCAAGCCCTAGGAAGACTGATGAAACAGCATGCTAACGAGAAAGGACATTTCATTGTAATTTATTTAAAATAAAAAAGCCAACAACCCCAAAACCAAGAGGATTGTACAGTTGTACCTCTCTATCAGCAGCTGATTTCAGGCTCCAGTGAGGAACAAAAGAATCTGTTTCAAACAGCTGCTTTTCAAACAACTAAATTCATTTCCTGATCAGAGCTGAATTTTAAAGCTCTGAAAACATCAAGTTCCATCTGAAAATGAGGGTAGGAGCAGCCAAGAAATTAAATGATTTACTACCAGACCACTTTTATTAGCAATATGCCTCCCCACTGGCAATGCAACTTACGAGCCTGGAGCAATTCACTTTTATTCTGTAATGGGTTCCTTCCATGGCCTTCACTCAGAACAGCCAAGAGCAACAGAAGGAGCTTGTGCCTGACCTTTACTCCTAATAGGAAAGAGATAAAGCTATAGCAGTGGTTTCTTGCAGCAGTTTTATAACATACTGCAACAGCTCATTACATAGGGCAGGCTGACCTATATATCGCATAGGTCAGTATTTCAGGCAGCCTGTCTTCAGCCTTCCAAAATGTCCCATCAACCTCTCCTTGTCATCTCTTGTTGTGCTTTGTTCCTTACGTTGCTGCTGTGTGTGTTTTGCAGCAGACATGTTATGGCATTCTCTTGTGTACAACTTTCTGTGCCTTTTAGGTCTGCTGTGCAGTGTTGTCATCCCAAATTCTCTCCCTTTTCTCATTTCACTTTCACCACCAATTAAAGAAGATGTTCTTCCCTGTTCTCAGAGATGCAGGGCCATTCCTACGGATACTGCAGTGGCTGCAATTCTGTTCTGGAGAGGAAGGATAGGACTTACAGATGAAACAAAGATTATACATTTGTTTTGCTGATTCATTTGTAGTAATATGCACAAGAACATATTTCCTTCCACAAGGAAGGAAAGAGGAGGGAGGAGGCATTTTTCAGTATCAGATTTAAACCAATTTTTCTTTTACCAAAATTTTAATAGGACTTGGTGATACTTTTACTTCACCAAGCAGAGATTGCATGAAATAATTATGCTTGTTTTCCACTGAAGTACAATGTCTGCTGGGAAAGCATGACAAAATGAAGGCAGACTGCAACATTTACTATTGAACTCTGGACTTGTCACCTCATGGACTGAGTAAGGAAGTCTCCATGTTTCCTTGGCTACATTGCTCAACTCTCAGGACTTTAAGCTTTGGGATCAAGTGGCCTGAAAGCTGAGACTTTGTCTGTGGATTAAAATGCCTCGTCTCAGGATCTTGTTAACTGTGTGGAGGAGAGGGATCTCTCTTGTGGAATAGTGTCTCTTTGTTCGGTAAGAACTGGACTCAGCATAGTAGTATAGTACTGTAGGAATTTTCAGGGCATTTTGATGAAATTCTTGGTGAATTTTGATGAAATTTTTAGTGAATTTTGATGAAATTCTCCCTTCACAAGGAGAAAGGACAGGACAGAGAAAATAGAAGCCATCCATTCATTTAGCTGGAACAGAAGCATGTATATGGGAGTGAAGCAGGAAAGGGGAGGAGTAAGTATATTCAATTTCAGGAGAATCTAATCTTTTAGAGCTGTGTTCTTGGGATTGGGATTTATTTAGTACATTGTTGCAGTGTATCTTGAGTATCCTCACTTACAACTAAGGTTTTACTTCTTGTCTGCAGGCAAAATTAGAATATGGAATATATTACATCCGTGTGACTGAAACTTTTGAGATATCATAGTTACCAAACTTACATTTAGACACATGCTGGCAGACAGCTATCATGCTACACTGCTTTCTTTTTAAACAGGCCTAGTGGAAAATTGTCTCCAGCCAGCAAATACAAGTTAAGCGCAGATGGGAACTTGGCCTGCAGCCATTTTATTGACCTGAAAGGAAGGTGCTTTTCAAAGCTTAACCTGAACTGTTTGAATAGTATCACTATAAACAAGAAGCAATCGTCTTTCCCTCCACCCTTAAAAATCAAGGCGGTTGATTTTTAAGGGTGGGGGTAAAGCAAATGTCCAAAGCTGTTAATGCTAAGGTAAGAGACAAAATAGGAAAAATACAGGAGTGCATGATCAAACTTGTATTCACATTTTTAGCATCTTTGTTTTTCTGATCAAATATAGAAATATAAACATAGAGCTGACAAAAGTCAGATCTTTAGCAAGTCTGTCACATAAGCATTTCACTCCCTGCATCAAAGCCATAAGTAGATATGCAGATACTTGACATGTATTTTCTGTGCTTCACTATGATAGAGATGGATGCGGAAGCAGCAACTGAGGTATGACCAGAAACTAGAAATGAATGAGACTAGCAGGGCAGATGGCTCCAAGGCAGAATCTTCTCCATCTTGATTTCTCATTCAGCTTTTTTCATTCCATGTCACTTTTTACCTTATCTCCAGGTCACTCTCATTCAGGCTCTATCACTGAATAACTCCAAGACAGATCACTTACAGCAGTCTCAAATTCATCCATGCTTTACATAGATGTGCATTGCAGAAAATATACCCACAATACAGAATCTTGATCCTGAGGTGACATGAAGAGCCTATATCAAATGTGTACACGGTACCTTAAAATTTTTGCATTGTTAATACCGTATTTTTTATTTCCAGGTTTTTGGCTGTATCTGGTACATCATTTTTAGGCTTTCACAATTTAAGGAAAGTGTCCAGGGATGCTTCGTGGTTTCCTACTAACCTAGTGGGAATACCAGGATATTCTCCCGGTATTTTTCTTAACTCCCTCAGGCTGTGGGAGCCTATGCAGCTTTATAACTGGTCCTGGATACACAGCACTAGACATAGCAAATAGGGAATATTTATGCATTGATAAGGACTTAACTGCTGCCTTAACAATGACATTTCTGTAGAGATGGAAAGTGTATTTTATCTGTCCAGAAAAATAATACAGAAGGACTAAAATGTGAAATCTTAGGGAGTCTAGAAATGCAGTGATTCACTTGGTACTGAATGTGAACTGGAAAATAGTGTTTCTTAACTGTTCCTGCAGTAGGATAATGCATGACAAATATAATGACAGTATTTCTGCTTAGTTACATCCCTAAATATAACATAGCATATATGAAATGCAAGATGACTCAATAGAGTACATTTTTCATCTGGTTTCTAGTAACTCAGTTAAAACTGTGTAAAAGCTGCACAGATCCAGAAAGAACTAACAGTTAGAACCTGAAGTCAAACTACAGGGCCTTTTTTTCTTTACAAAACCATTTAAATTTAAATTACTAAGTGTCTGTGGTTTATTTCTCTATATTTTTTTTTTCCATTTCTAATAACTAAAGGGAGGGAGATCACCAAAGTGGCTGATCCGTATAGATAACAGAAGGTAGTGTGGCTTCATATTTCAGTGCTAGAGTCAGTGCATTAAAACTTCAGGAGACTGTGAGACTGGGGCCCACAGACCCATCCCTTGAAAGTTCATGAAGAGCTGTGGCTACTGGCAGCCGGACAGAGGCAAGGCTTAGTCTAGGGCAGACTTCTGGGGTAGTTTGAAAAGGCAGTTTAGATTATTCAAACAGATTTGGGGGGACTGATAGAGTGAATATAGATTTGGTAGTCTGAGTCTCATCAGTGCTGTAAGTTACATCTGAAAAACTTGTGATTATTTGAAGTGCATCTATTTTTCACTGCCCATTGCAGGACACCTCTGGGAAGTGAGTACTCTGAACCCAAGAGCCATCAGAGAGATCTAAGGACATCTCAGATTAGAGGCACAGAAGTCTTACCACTCTTTAAAAGTCTTCAGCATTCCTTCTAATTGTGCAAAACCCACTTTTTGTGAGCAAAACGTAATTCAGTGTAATCCTAAAGCTTTTACATCATCTATCTTTAAATAAAAACATGCCTTATGGCAAAAATAATGTTACAATGTAATTAGACTCAGTAAACCCTCATTTTAAATGCATTATTACTGGAAAGCTGTTTACATAGCAGATGTGAAGATATCTAGTGCTTTTCCATTTTGTCAGCTAACCTTACTCTGACAGTACTAGTTTGCAGACATACAGATGTAAAATCACCCTAAGCGTTTCGAAACGCTGTTGTTAGCGTAATGCAAAGCTATAAATTGCAGCTAATGCAAGAAGATGTATCTGAAATGTTCAAGCATTTTCTGAAAATGTTGCCTTTTTCTTTGCATTTAAACAGATCCTTACTGACCAGGACCTCCTCCAGGCCCCAGCCAAAAATATTTGTTGACTCTGTTGGTTTATTCGGCTCAGGAGTAGTGATCAAGTTTCAG
The DNA here is from genome assembly GCF_000710305.1 of Buceros rhinoceros silvestris. Lineage (NCBI taxonomy): Eukaryota > Metazoa > Chordata > Aves > Bucerotiformes > Bucerotidae > Buceros > Buceros rhinoceros. The sequence continues at coordinate 17,802 of NW_010427974.1, read as the reverse complement.
TTGTACTTAGTGAATAGGGTAAATAGTCCCTGTAGTTGTTCATTAAAACCACCATGATGTATGGATCAATTACCAAACAGCTTGAACAAAACAGAGGTAAATTAACTTTCTGAAACTCACTGTCATAGCCAAAAGGAGTGGAAAGCATTAGAAGTGATTTCATGGCTTAAAGTTCATCCATAGTACTATTAGCTTTAAGTCCAATTTTCGACTGTCAAGGGGAATATTTACAATAGTCATTTCAGATCATTATCTTAACATTTCAATGCAAATAGCCACAATTTAATTCATTATTACTCACATTACATCTTTATTTTGCCACCAACTGGTGGCTGACATTTCCCAAGCTACTAGGAAGAAATGCTAATTAGACTGGTGTGCACTCTTACCCTTTCTAAATTTCATCATGTTTGTTCTACAGTGACATGAAGCATTTCCCTCCTTTTGGTCAACCATTGCCTTTAATCCTCTGCACATCTCCTCAGCGGTCCTGATGGAAAACTGAAATAGAGATAGGGCAAGTGAAATAATTGTCTGCTTTCTGTCTTTTTGGTGAAGTAGCTAAGAATATTTGTGTTAGTGTGACAAAAATTACCGCTTTCCCTCAGCCCACCCACCCAACTTAATTTAGAAAATCTGAAGTGATCTCTGGAGTGGAATGCTATATGTATTAATATGCAAATGAACTGCCAAGAAAGTTCAGATTTGCATTTAGACTGGACAAAGGGGAAGGAAATGACTTTCTCATGCTGTTCCCTTGCATCACCACAATTTTGCAAATTACTAATCCCAGAAATGATGCCAGAAGGGACTTTCTCACTACATTTCATTCATGCTTAGATGAGTTTGATTCATCTCAATCTTCCAGGCATTTTAGAGCAAACCTGCAATTTAAAGTGTAAGCAGCACCTTAGAGGTTTTGCTAAGAATCAGATGAGTTTGAAATAAGTACAATTAGTAAACATCAAATAAAAGATCCCCTCCTGCGTGGGGTAGAATAATAATAGGCAGGGGGTAGGGTAATCTTAGGGAAATTTCCCTAAGAATTAACAATTATGCCAGCGAGAACATCTTACGTCCATTAAGAATAATACTTCAGTCTGTATATGTGCCAGAAATAAAAGATCTAACTAGTAAAAGCCAAAATTATTGAGAGAAAAGGAAAAAGGAACCTTTAAGGCAAAACAGTAATCTAGTTTGCAGATAGATAGAGTTTAATCGTTCTCCTGATTTGCAGTCTGCAGTTTAGACAGCTTACAAAATGAGGACTCATTCCTGGGGTGAAAATTCAGGTCCTTTCAAATACATTCAGTTTCCCTCGCTTTTGAATAAAGTCCCTCTGCATTACATAGTATTTTTCAACAGATGTTTTCCTGAAGACTTTCCGTATCTTGAATACCTGTTTTAATCAGGGGAGCATTGGTTAATTAATTTTTTTTTTTACCCACCGCGTCGGTGTTTCTGTATCTGAAAACACACTAGCTTTCAGTAGTCTCAGTGCCCCAATAGGCAGGTACTTTCAAAAATAGGTATAATGTTGAAAAAGTACCTGCCCTGGGGCATCAACAAATAGGAATTTCAAGATCAGTTTTATGTTTGCTTCTTAATCTTTCTGGGGGATTTTTTTCTCCTCCCAGCTACTGTAGCAAGGAAAATACTGTAAGTCATCACATTTCTGTTTGCCAACATTTATTTGCCCTTTGGTTTAAATATGTACAGTGGGAGGGTAATAGGGCAGTGCCTTTTACTGCTGGGGATACATTTTGCTGCATCTATTTTTTTTAGATGGCTAGAAAATAAGTATTAGTATTTGCTGCATTTCTCCAATGAACAAAGTTTTTTTTTCTAGTCAAAGAGATTTTCCCCTCCTCCCACTTCATCCTGCCATCCTCATCTGAACTGTCCTTTGTGGCTGTCTTCTGAATGATTAAAGGGGCATTTTATTACAACAATAAACTGTCCATACTACAACATTTGCCTGTCTCTTGTGAGAAGGAAGTCCACTGCAGCCTTCTTTTTTTTTTTTTTTTCAGATAACGCGCAGCACAGCTGGTTGAACTTTTCCTGCCACGCATTCCTAAGACTTTTTGTGCAGGCAAGTCCCCATTTTAACCTCCTGCCTATATCCAGTAGAAGCTGAAATACAGACTCATTTTTAGGAGTCTGATTAAATCCCATTGTTGTCTGATGCCTAAACTGTGGTATTTTCGTAAACATTTTCTAGAATGCAAATATACAAAAGAATCTGCTTAAGTGCTTTGTTGAAATGAGGATAGAGCAGCACCCTGGGGGTGGGGAGGAGAGCGTTGGGAAATTTACAATTTCAGGAACCAGCAAGAAAAAAATACCTGAGTTGTAGCCTGGAAGCTTCCATTAAATCTCTTCTCTGTGTTTAGAAATGCTGGAAATTAGACTTATAATGGGAATCTTCACTCCTAACCTGATGGTCATTTTGGTAATTGTTGACTGTGTTGCAATTAGTGCTTGACCGTGTTGACCATGCCCCAGTGAAAGGCCAAAAGCACTTTAGAAGTGATGGGTAGAAACAGCTATTTCTCTTAGGAATGAAAGTACACTAAGTATTGTTTGCAGTAGAGCAAAGGTTAGCATGCTCCTGCATCAGCCTTTCCACTGTAGCTAGAGGGGGAAAACTCAGTCTGACTAAGGACTATAGGAAAATAAAGCTTTTTTTCAGAAAAAAATTATCAGAATAACAGAAGTCATATAAACAAAAAATGGCAAATGTGGGAGATTGTGGGTGGGCAAAAGGCTTTAAAATTAACACTTTTTTTTCCAAAATTTTTTACCAACTTCCTGTGTAAATTTGATCATTCCTGCCACCTTCTTTCCAATGACAATTAACATTCACACCAATCTTCTCTCTTTCTTTTTTATTTCTATACTAACCCAACTGGGGTCCACCCATTTATTTTAGAAAGTGCATTGATACTAAAAAAAAATTTCACATCCACCTGAGGCTTAAAGTCTAGGTGCGGCTGCAATAGATGAACGACAGGAAGGCCAGATCTCTGAATAAGCATGGTCCCATCCTGCACCGAGTGATTGTAACAAAGACAATGAACAGAGTACCTGTCTCTCTCACTTCCTCACTGTGAGTGACTGCCTCAGAAACATTTTTGACACCCTGCAGTTGGAATCCAAAGGATAAGTCTTTACACCTGACCCAGATATCTAGCAGCTGCCTGTCTACATATTGGGAGAACGTCTCTTTGGGTCAGAGTTAGTTCTGTGGCTTTGTTTGCCAGTGTCCCCTTCCTAACTCTCTCTAAATCTCTAAGGAAAAGAATGTTTCATGTTTTCATTGCTGTTATCGATACTGGCCATCCCATTTTGTAATTCCTCTCCCACTGTTACTGTTACTGTGTTACTGTGTGTCTTCTCTGGCCTCTTCCTGTTCTCCCTGCTTAAAGCATGTGCTGTTCTGAATCTAGCCCCAACACAGTGCTGTACTTCTGTGAGATGCTATCTGACAGAATTGCCATCCTCAGGATTGTCAGCTCCTCAGTTCTGGTGCAGCTGAGAAACCGCAGTAATGCCTTAAGCTTAGAAAACCTGCCATGGATGGAGTGACACATTTCACTCATAAAAGCGAGGAAGCAGTATGTTTATTGATATAAGACAATGGTTTAGCAAAGTTTGATAGTAAACATGACAGTGGTTAACAAGATTTGATGCCAAGGTACGCTTGATTATTTATTACTGTGTAAGAGGACAAGGTTAGACAAAACTGTCAAGGTGACCCTCCTTTTGAGTCAGGAGGTTCAGAAAGGACCCCCTGGCTTTCTAAACTCCTCCTGAGAGAAGAGTCTAGCTGCAGCTTCCAGACTTTAGTCCCAGACTTGGTCAGCAGTTTATATCTAAAGATTACATATGCACAATCAATCCTTATATCACTTAGGTAAGATTTCAAAGTTTCACATGGTGTTTTCATCACTTACCCAGAATCTGTTATGGCAAGGAATATCTCAGCCTCAAGAAGTAATCTTGAGAGTTGTTCCTGCTCAAGGGGAAACTCTGGTGTGCAGCTGGCTGCTGCACAGGAGAGCCCTGAGCTTTCCATTATTTAGGGAGTAAGAGGATTGGCTTAGAGTCATGTTTACATACTGACTACAGAAGTCAGTTTCTCCCAAGTCTGGCATAAGTCAGCCATTGGCCAGCACCATAGTTAGGTGGGCACAATAGCCCTTTGCTATTGTATTGTTATTTGTCTCCCCTGAATCCACTTTGAGCACATGCAGCCATCCGGACTAGACCAGGTGCACCCCTTACAACTGCCACAGGTGGTTATCACTTGAGCAGAGTTATGGGAAATGGAGGGGGAGGAGGAGCACACTTCCACAGCCTGTTTGTCAGAATTAAGAGATCTAGTAAACAGTTAATGATGGTGCTAAATGAATTGCCGTGCTCTGATAGAAGGCTTCTGTGAAAGCACGTAAAGGTGAAGACAGAGAAAGTGCATAAAATGTGATCACATTTCTGAAACCACTCAATAAAAGGAGTAAAAGAAAATGAAAGTAAATGTGAGAAAATGTTTTTTCAAGTCCCAGAACTTCAGGCAGGGAGCCTGAAGTTAAAAAGCCCTTACCTTTTCAGACAAAAATATTCTTTTTTTTTATTTTTGCAAGCCCTGCCCTCCTAGAGCAATGACCAATACATTGTATACTTCTCGATGCTCTTGTTTAACACTTAGAGGGATGTTCTTAGTTCACAATTGGAGAACCCTTCGCCTAATCCATTTTGCAGTTAGATTAAAAGGCATTCTTTAAACAAAATATAGTTACTCAGCCACTATTAGCCACAGCCAAAAATGGTAAGACCAACAGGCAGAAGGCCCAGTTCTCTGTGGTGGACTTGGCTCCATTGTTACCGTGCCACAGCATGGCCCATACTCACTTTGAAGAACTTTCCAAACTTTGTGCCAGATTTGTTGGTTATGTGCCAGTCTGCAGCAATTAAGGAGCTGTTGTGTGGGCTGTTAAACTTCATCAGTTTTGACGAATGAGGGGGCTGTAGCAAACAGTAGGAGAGAGATACAGATAACTTCATTGCCAGTCCTATCATACTCCATGGGCTGTGTTAAGTCAAAACCCTTAGTATTCCCACCCAGTAAATAGTGAGGAATTGCTAGTTCATGTTACGTTCATGTCATAGTTTACACTCAGTATTTCCTTGTGTGGTCAAGCTTTTAAGGTTAGACTAACTCTCCGTGTTTTCTTGAAAAGCTTTATCTTAAGCTTTGTAGTTTACAGCATAATCAAGCTGATTTTTAAGCTTATTTACGGCTTTCCTTTTGGCCTAAGCCTTTCTTGGGCAGTTTGAAGAAAACGATCCTGATGAGCAGCAGATTAGTATTGAACAGCTTTTCTAAAAGAATGGTTGTTAAATCATCACAATTTTGTTGTGATTAGTTCCTGCAAATAGTGAATGTCTCTGGGCTAGGCAATTCTCTCTCCCAGTATGAGAAGTCATTGCCATCCTGTTTTTGATGATGGAAGCCTGAGTGATCTTGGTCTGTCCTTAGGTGATACTATAATTCTTTCTTCCAAGCGCATTTTTTCCTTCTCTTTGCTCAGTACCATACTGCACAGTGAAGTGCTGAAGTCTCCATTACTAGTTCTGAGTGGACGAGAGTCACGTCCAAGGTTATAACTTGCTTCTCTGTGTTTTGAGCTCTTGGGTCGGGCTAGTACTTTCCAGTGTTTTCTGGTACTCTAGCTACTGGAATAACTTTGATTGGCCTAACGATAAGGATGCTGGACCTGTTTCCAGTTTAGGCGTTATAGTATCGATGTTGGTACCATCTTAAAGGAACAGCTGTGTCAAGTCTAGCCTGTGGAAAACCTGTGGAGAATTGCTCTTGTGTACCTACTCTGTCCACGCTCTTACATAGTCTTAAATCTACCATTTACGTGTAGTGGTAACTGGAAAAAGTTGCTCCTTAATCAGATAGTTCTGCATCTCTACAGATATATTTCATTTTTTATGATTTTGTCTTAACTATAACAATTCTTTCTATGTTTAGGGAAACAGTACAGTATCTCAGAACAGTGAGAACTGTTGAGGTTTTGGTAGTAGCCAGTACCTGCCCTGTTGTAGCAATGTGTTGGTAGAGGGGTTTTGTTTGTTTTTTGTTTTGGGAGAGCATTGAGTTTTTTCAGTTTTTAATTTTTTCTGAGGCTAAAGACTCTGAAAAAACACCATTTTTACAGAAAAAACTCGGTTGGTTGGTTTTAGTAAGGCAGACTTTCAACCAGCTACTCTAACAGTGTGTGTATTCACCTTGTGCTTTAGTCATGGTACGGGAATATTTTTCTCTATATACTTCTCTTGACTGTGACGAAATGTGATTCAACGACCTTGCATTATGTAAGAACAATAACCTGATCTAAGAGAGTCACTGAGGAAACTGGTGGAAGTTCTTAGTAGTCTCCATGAGGTTCTTTAACTGGCACAACAGGGAGTGCAGGGTCTCTGGACATCAGTGAGACAAATTTATTTATCCCTGCTTAGGACAGGAGGTGTACTTTAAAACCTTGAATTTTAAGGTAACTTTGTGTCAAGGTAGAATTCTTCGGCAGGACATCAGACTGCCCCTCTGTCATCTCTGGATTACTCAGTTTTCTGTAAAATCTGCTGAAGAGGAGAATCATTCAGCATGGAGTGTCAGTGGCAGGAGAAGGTGTTTCAGGTCTATGAGAAAAAAGTTGGCAAGTACATTGTAAGATATCCTTGCAATAGTCATTTTAATATTAATAAAAGTAGCATACAAGTGCACTTTTTATCTCAGTACTGCCAATTAGAGAATGATACCCCTACATATTCTTTCTGCACCCTGCTTTTTTGCAGTGCTTTCACCTATGCCATCTGTGATGTTTGTATTTCTTGATGACCTTTTCAACAGTTTGTTGTTCTCATTCTTCTGTCCATGTGAGAGAGATGGAATTCTCCAAGGAAAGCTACTTGAACATATGGCAAACTACAATATTATAGCATGTAAACTGGCATTCATTACTGCCTCTCTGTACTGTTGTCTATTTTTTTTCTCTTTTTTTGTTTGGCGAAAGGTTTTATTATCAATCACACTTGTAACTTGGGGAAAGAGCCCCAGTGTGTGAGAACCAGACTGAAGTGTGAAGCAAGTTCATACCAGCAGAGGAGCTGGGCCAGGCTGTGGATGGAGTCTTCATACATGCAGAAAGATGATTGTGGGCAAAAGTTCATTTTTAACAAGATGAGGTAGACACAACTTTGCCGGGTTTTTTCTTTTCTACCAAACTCTACCAAGTACAGGTGTAAGAAACATATTTCAGTACTAGAGCAAAAGCATTTGTCAATCAGTGGTTTCATACTTGGGGCTATTAAGGCCAAAACTGAATGGAAGAAGAAAAGTCACAATCTCGGAAGGCTGCCATTAGTTACAGAGAAACGGTGCAAATGTCAGGCAGTGTCTCACAAGAAAGGAGTGTAACAGTGTAGGCAGGGAAAAGCTATGCATATTGTGAAGGTAATAAAATATTTGTCTTGATGAGGTGTGCCACAGGTGTAGTAAAGGAGCTGAAAGATAGACCTAGTAGGGGTTAAACAATGGGTCTATTTTTGCAGCTTGTATTTCCTGATGACCTTTTCAACAGCTGCCTGCTTTTGTTATTCTGGCCATATGAGAGAGTTAGAACTCTCTCAGGGAGGCTGCTTGAATGCCTGCCATATCCGCCCATTTGTGTGAATTAAAAGGGTATTGTGTGGACATCATAAAAATCAGAGAAGAGATTGGAGGCTACTGAATTGAGATGGAACACAAGGGATGCATTGTCAGCTAGGTGTGTTGTTCGGAAGGAAGTAGTAGCACTGGATAATTTACCGATCTATGGATGAACAAATGAGAAAACTGCATAACACTTTACATATGTTAGAAGGAAGATAAATGGAGAGTAATCTGATTGATGGGAAGAATAGCGATAAATCCCAAGGCAGTGGAGGAGGAAGGCAAAATAATGCTTTTTGCTTTGGTGGAGAGGAAGTAGTCTGAAGTTTGACTAAGGATGTGAAGGTGAAGGAAATGTTGGTGGATTGTGAGCAGAGATGTGGAATGAGGTGTGGGAGGATTAGCTAGAAGTAGTGAACCAGCAGCATAGATGGTTGATAGGTAAAGTCAGTTCTGAAAAAGAAGCAAGAGGAAAGTACATGAGATAGGATGTGGAAGAGATTAAAAAAAAAAAGGCACTAATATTACTGCTGAAAATAGCTAGAGAGGATATTATTATTTACAGCTTACAGCTTTTGCAAGGTCAAGAAAAATCCACAGATGCACTTTAGTGGGGGTTTCAATCAAAAAAGTACATCGTAGCAGGGATATTTATGTTAACACATAAAGCGTGATTGATACTTTCAAATTTAGAGCCCCAATTCCAGTTATTGAACGTCTGTGCAACAGGAAAACAACCTCATTACTTTTTGCATAGTGTTTCTCTGTAATACATTTGTTTCCTATACGTTACCATTCAAAGAAATTACTGGGTTGACAGTTACAGACTGAGGTTTGCTGTTTAACCCACACAATGGTGATAAAAGTCACTGGTGATAAAACAGGTTATGTGACACTGCCTGGTCACAGAAGCCATAGTAGCTTACAGTAGATTACACTGTGAAGCATCCACTAGTGTATTCGGTGGTGTTACAACTGTCCTCAGTAAAAATGCCAACAGTTACGAATCTTGGGAGTGAGAGCTGGATGGCTGATGATCTAGAATTGGAGAGTTTCATGGTTTATTTCAGGTAAGATACTGCACTGTCGGATTCTGTCAACAACAATAGAGGATCTCCGCAGACAAATTTGTGCTTAAAGGCTAGTTGAGTATTGCAGTTACAAATAATTAACTTCTCATAAAAATACTTGGGCTTCTGCCTATGTTACAGTTCAGGAAGCCATCTTTAAGCTTTAATCTTTCAAGGAAGTCCATTTTCCTTATTTCATTCAAAACTGGCACATTTTTAATCGAGTACACGTTACCATTCAAAGAAATTACTGGGTTGACAGTTACAGACTGAGGTTTGCTGTTTAACCCACACAATGGTGATAAAAGTCAATGGTGATAAAACAGGTTATGTGACACTGCCTGGGCACAGAAGCCATAGTAGCTTACAGTAGATTACACTGTGAAGCATCCACTAGTGTATTCGGTGGTGTTACAACTGTCCTCAGTAAAAATGCCAACAGTTACGAATCTTGGGAGTGAGAGCTGGATGGCTGATGATCTAGAATTGGAGAGTTTCATGGTTTATTTCAGGTAAGATACTGCACTGTCGGATTCTGTCAACAACAATAGAGGATCTCCGCAGACAAATTTGTGCTTAAAGGCTAGTTGAGTATTGCAGTTACAAATAATTAACTTCTCATAAAAATACTTGGGCTTCTGCCTATGTTACAGTTCAGGAAGCCATCTTTAAGCTTTAATCTTTCAAGGAAGTCCATTTTCCTTATTTCATTCAAAACTGGCACATTTTTAATCGAGTACTGTGAATAGCATATCAAATGAAGTGGTTGACCCTCAGATCAATGTAGCAGATAGTCTAATCCATTTATTATGTTTGAGGGAAGAAGTGCTTCTATCAGCTTTGATAAAGAACAAAACCAGTAATCTCTGGAAAGATCTTCAGCATGTTTCAAATGTTTCACTCTTGTTGGCTTCAGCAGAGCTGCTAGCACTTCTGTAACACGAAATTCCAAATACTACAGTGAGTGGGAAGCATGCGCCCAAGGAAAGCACGCACAAAACCAATTCTCTTGTTCTGTGTTTACTTACTCTGTGGAGTTGTTTCAGAGCACCAACTACAATCTGCAAAAACAAGATTGCTTGCCTCTGGACCCTCTTGCATAAATATTTCAGATACATAAATTTAAAAAAAAATGTTGTGGTAAATAGAAAGGAGGAGAAAACCAATCTAAGATGGACTGATTTGTAAACCAATAAATATTACATCATCTTTACATAAGGAAGTTCCATAAAGGACATCAGATTATCAGACTTATGAGAAACACTTACTAGATATGGAAAAGGATGAGCCTTGGGGTCCTAAACAACTTCTAATTCAATTACCGATCTTATATGGTGGTAGTCTTTTAATAGCCAGCTGTTTCGTATTGGCTGTTTGGTACTTTATTTCTTTATTTTCTGTTATATCATGTTATGTCTGTCATAATCATCCCGAAGTAATCAAGTTAGAAAAATTCTGCACTGAGCATCACCAATGTCCTGTCCTGTCCTGTCTATCTGAGCTGTCGTAGGGTGCTCTTTCCAAAACCACATTTGTAGAGCATAGCTTTGGAACTGTTTAATTTTCTGCGGAAGAGTTTATTATTAAACACTAGTCTACCATCTAAACAATTCAATATGCATGACCTAAATCTATCTGTGGTTGACTAGTAAGGTCTGGGGGTTAATAAAAAGAACTGCAACAAGCTGCTCATAAGATAATTCCAGAAGCTTACAAAAGATCACAGAACTCTAGTCATTTTCCATTAGGCTTAAGATAAAAAGTAAATTTAAAAGGAAGGCGATAGTTCTATATTACGTTTTAGCAATATTATTGAGAGATACTCCTTTGTTTCAAAGGTTAGGTGAGAGAAAGAGGAATTATGTGCAGTTGGCAAAAAGCTAATTTTCCCCCTAAATTTAGCAGAACAGGTTTGTTTCTTCCCTTTTCTGGTAAATTACTTATTTATTTATAATTAGCTGTTCTTAGCATTGTGACTGTGAATTGCTGGAAAGGGAAGGAGAAGAGACCTAAATCAGCTTCCAGTTCAGCATTTAAGCAAGCACAGTCACTTCTCAAGTGCTACTGAGTGTCACAGCAAGATAGGGAAGGGAAGTGGCACTAAACGACTCCTGAAAAGTCAGTAGGCTTATTAAGTCTTACTTAAAAAGTTGATTGGGGAGCTAATTTAGAGCTCCCCTGTCCTGCCTTTTAAGTATGATGAAAACCCTTAAAAAGACTCTTGCTGGTGCTAACAGATTCAGAGTGGTGTTGAGTGTAGATCTGAAGTGGGAACAGGGAAACACAAATTTAGAATTAGTTACCTTTAGAGTCCATGCCCATGCATTTTTCCTGAAGGAGAAGTGGGAGATGAAGGATATTTTACTATCTGCTGCTGACATTAGTATTTTTTACTGTACAGTGTGCCAGAGTACTGCCAACAGAAGCCTCTTTTTCATCCGCTTTGTCAGTGTGTAGAAGCCTAATGTGAGTCTAAATGTCATGCATGCACATTGTGATTTGCTAAGCAGCGTAAAGGGACGGTGGGATAAATAACAAACTCTGATACTATAAGAGCTTTTGTTGGTGATAATGGCATTCCCTTATTGTTCATGTGGCAACCGTGATACCACACGAGGAGCTAACCAAGCAATGAAAAGATGACATTGGAAACTGTTGTTCATGCTCTAAATTGCTTCTAAGCTGAGCCTTTAAAAGTGAATGTCATTTCATAGCAAACTGCCTGCCCTTTTAATGGAAATGTCAGTCCTTTAGAAAGTTGTTGTTTAGAGGAACCATGTGGTAGACAATACTCCTAATGAAGATCTTCTTCCTTTGTCTTTGCACTTGCCCTCTCTTTTATTTCCTTGCATAAGAGATACCAGCCAGGACTCTTCAATTATGGGAAAAGCTTTTCATTTTAACAACTGTTTTTTAGACATTCTTGCTAATGCATTTTGTCTGCCTTTGTTTTCCAGCCTCCCATTTCTATTGTCATCTTTTAAAATGACAGGAGACAGAGCTTTTTCATTAGTGAAAGAGCTAAGAGGAGACAGTACAGTTCAGGCTATGCTTGGAAGAAAGAACAAAGCCTTGACTATTTAATTTTAAACTCAGTACAGGTGCATAATCGACAAGATGCTATTGTTTTATGGCCATTAAAAGTGCACCAGTTGTAGAAATATTTTGAGAAAATGAATCTTTAATGTATGACATCTATAGCGTGACCCCCGACAGCATCTGAGAGTTTTTCATTATCAATGGAGTGTGTAGATGTTTGCTTTTATCCTCTGCCAGTCACGAGTTAAAATACGTTATTGGTTTAAACTTCAGGAAAAGAAGGTTAAGATTAAAGTAAAGTGGTTTTCGCTTTACAGGTGGAGCAAGCTGAACACTGCATCTGTAGGTAGTTATATTGCCCCTTGACTTCCTAAACAATTGTATGCACAATACCAGTGCCCTTGTTTCCCAGCACCATGCCAAAAGGAGTGTTAATGTTGGTGCTGACTCTGCTGTTAGAGTTACATGCCTGATACTCCATTTATTTGCTTTTGGACCCTGGAAACACAGCAGGGTCGCTATCTGCTCACTGTCATGGAGTTTCCTCTGGTTTGTAATTTCAGATTTGTTATATCTTTTATTTGTTATATCTTTTGTGGATATTTGTAGGCTGTAACATCCCTGCTTACTATTGAAACAGAAAAACAATCCATAAAAGGATATTTCCAAGTACTATTGAAATCGCCCTTTTCCATTATTAAACAAGGTGTTAACTGTCCAAAAGCTTATTTAAAGATTATTTTCATTGCTATCTTACTTTCCCTGAGATGGGAAAAAGGCAATATTAAATTTTCTGTCCATGAGAGTCATTGAAATGTCATAGCTGCATATATATATGCAGTATATATATATGGAGGTATATATAGATATTTAAGCTATTACTTGCTAACTTATTTGTTAACTAAAGAGAAGGCTTAAACCAAGTGTGGTGCTATGTATGATATTTTTGTCCACTAAGGAATACCTTAGTCTTTTATTCTAAAATGCAGAGCATTGTAAATATGTCTAGATAGTAAATGTGTTACTTAATCTCAGGGATACCAATAAAGGAAATAACAGGCTGACCCCTCACATCTCAAAACACAGACCCTTCAGAAATAAGCATGTTATTAGCATTACCACTACGTCTTTCATTGCACCAAATTACGTGTTGGATTCACTTTCTGCATGTCATTTCTGTACTATTGTTATTATAATCAGGAAGTTGAATTGATTTAATTGCTCCAGTTAGAGCTTACTCTCAATTTGCAATATTATTGAACCTGCCTTAAAAGGGAGAGAAACTAATTTTCTTATTAACGATAGGCTAAAATAGGTAAAAGAAGCATTATTCTTTCTGTATTTATAGTTAAATGCTCAGAAAACTATGCGAGATAGGCAAGACAATCCTCTAACATTGAAAGAGTGGCTTCCAGCTGAGACCAGTTTAGCATACACTTAACACCTGCTGGCTTACCCAGAGGGAGGCTCCCTTTTGGCTCCTCAGGCAGAGCTGCTGCCAGGGCACCACATGAATCCCATTTTGAGTGTCAGATGCAGTGGTGCATAGGACAAATACACAGCGTGACATCCCACCAGATGAGGACTCCACTAATTGGTCAGTCTTCCCTAGTTTTTGACCACCCGTTGACAGACACAATAACAACATCCCAAAAGGAGGAGTGGTTGTGCTAGGATGAAACAAACTGGTGGCTTACCCCAGTGATTTGCTGGCATTGTGTTTCATGTTTGTGCAAAATAATAATGGTTTGAGGGGCTGAGCCTATAAAGAGCTATTTAAACACTCCCTGTTACTTTGAATTCTTTCTGGATCCAGGTTCTGCCATCGATCTGAAGTAAGTTAATGCTTCTGTTATGCTTCCCTTCTGAAAGCACCATGGTGTATTGGAATCTGAAGCAATCTGGAAACAGTTACTTTGTTACCAGTGCCTGGCAGACCATGGCAGCATATGGTATAAGTGTGTTCAGTGAATGTGCAGGATGTTTCTCTCCACAAAGCCTCATAATTGTTTTGTTTTCTCCAAAGCCGGGCTCATATCTTTGTGTCCTTCAGCTTCTTCAGCAGAATTTATTGAAGTTTGGTTAATGTGCAGTATAGCTGACTGACAACAAAATATGCTGCAGTGATCTCATCATCAGTTTAAACTGATAGGTCTCCTTACAGAATTAAAAAGAACAAAACAAAACAATCCCACCCACCCCCACCACACCCCCCAGAAAAACACAGAAGAAAAAGACTGAGGGTCAGCTAGATCGAGGCAGAACTGAGGGTAAGAGTTCTTAGGTGAGAGAGTGAGCGTGGGGGAATGGCTGTGCCAGTCAAGAAAACACAGATGTGTAAGACTAAAGGAGCCAGAATGTGAGGCATGTTGGAGGAAGGCAGGAAGAAAAATAGAGATCAAAAGTCCAGAAAGAGTAACTCGAGAACTTAACTCTAGATCCTAAGCTACCACAAAGTATGAATGGATTAGGCTGCAAGAATAAATCTACCCTGTGAACTTTTTCATCTGGGTGTACTTGGGCTAAGGCTTAACCTATAACTATGGTAAAGAGCGGGGTTTGGAGGGAGCCAGAACCTAGCACTGCAGTTGGAGTGGGACTGCAGAAAGGGGCCAAGGTAATCTGTGGATTATATAAAGAATTCTCCTCTGAGATTGTTCTTATCCTTTTCCACATCCTGATTTCCTGCTGTTGACTTCTGCACTGGAAGGCTGATGTGGGAATTATCTGACAAGATCAGAACATCTGAAGCTAAAAGTAAGTTGGATAAAGGAATCAAAAATGCCATGTGAACCCAAAACCATTCCCAAATAAAATGTATTATTATATTTCCCGGTTTATACAGTGGTGGCAGTGACACTTTACTGCAGAGGTTGAAACCATTAAATCCAAGCAGTTTCTGTTCTCTCCTCACCTGAGTGTGTAAAATACATCTTCAAAATTGCGTATGTATAGGAACCAAGAGACTTGCTCATTTAAACCTGGAGGCAGACAGCAGTGAGAGAGGACGGTAGAGCAGTTGTCTTCCTTTACAAATTTTCAAAATTTGTAAAAGGTGTGGGAGCAAATGATGTATTAAACCTTTTTCAGCCTTTGTTGTGGATCCCATAAGCATTAGTTAAATATTAGCCTGATTACCACAGGGGAGGGTGATAATCCTCTAATAAATTACACATTTATAAAGAAAAACAAAACACTGAAAGCGAGAGATGTTTAATATTCAGCATATTCACCATCCTGTTTTATCACCGAACATCTGTTGCACAAGTAAAGTGACTGTGTGCAAACACTTAGCGTGAGGGTACAATTGCTTCTTTCCAAAGTGGATTAGAATCATATGGGTAACTGACTCTCAGTTTGGCGCTGGACTGTTCTGAATGTCCTCTGGTAGGTAGCCAAAGGAAATTTTCTTGTTGAAATGACAGGAATTCTTTGACATAACATGTTCTGTTAGAGCATATGTTGAAATGTCTTTATCTTTTCAATGATGAGCTTCCTTTCTGGCACCTATCAATGTATGTTCATGGTAATCACAAGCAGTATCTTGTCAACAGCTATCTACCATAAGTGATCCTAATCCACTTTGCAATCATTTTCAAAGCCTCTTCATTTTCACTGAAAGGATTGTTTTGTTTAGAAGAATTCTTACTAATGTGCAAAATTGCCCTTAGTTAAACCCTTTGTAGGAGCTGAAAAGGAATACAAGTATAAACCTTCACAGCTGGAGAACAGATAGCTGCTGTGGATGTGGCATACACTTCTCATTTTTTCACATGCGGCATATGCTTAGAGAGTGATGAACAGATGCAACTTGTTTAACAGGGCAAACCACATGCATTTTATCTTCACAACTCCACATTTGGAGAGTACAGTCCCTTTTTTACCTGTGCCGAATGGGACTCCAAATACATGTGAATAGCTGTTGAAGGATGTTGACATGGCTTAATGAAGCCAGAAAAATAAAACTAACATGTCCTTCCTATTTGAAGTTCATTAAAATAGACAATATGTCATGTACAGGTGACAGCAAAAATCCAGCCTTAAGTGTTTTGAGAAGGCTTGGCATCTGAAGGTGCTCTCTGTTGTTACTGCCCAGGGCTGGAGGCCATGGTTTTACCTGCTGGTCTGGTCCTCTGTCAAACCCTATCTGGCACCATTAAAAAGTACCTTTTTCCATACTGCTTCTTCCACTGGCTTTCTGGCTGCTTTGCTGGAAAAAGGTAAAGGCAATCCTGTCACGCTACATGCAGAATTTTACCAGTCTGCAGATGGGATAAGCAGCTGTACTGGACATGACTTCTGCTATTTTCAGCATCCTACGTGTGAAATACTCTCCAGATATCCTGGCATGTGCCCACTGAGTGCTGGAGAAGCAGCAGATTTGTTTTTAACATTGCTGCCCTTCTTCCTGCTGTCTAGACAACATACAGTATTTCCACTGGTGCAAAACGAGAATATCAGTCTTTTTCTAACCCTGTCTGAGATGCAAGGGAGCCAGACAAGTCCATATTTTACCTTCACACATTAATAGGGATTAGCAGCAAAAAAATATTTATACAAGGTAGCATAGAGCAAATTCAGTGTCCTCTTCCTCTGGGGTTATGGGCTGATTTTACTGGTGCTTCTCTAGATTATTTTTAACAATAGCTGATAATTTAATCTGATTCCAGCTTCCTCCTTTAAAATTGAGATCTCTACTTTCCTATGGTGGGACAGTAATGGATATGGATATATTTACTGAAGCCATACATGAAGAATGCTAAGGCTAAGAAATTTGAGAAAAGCGGATAATTAGAATAATTCCTTAGCCAACTATTGGTCTAAGCAATCACATTTTTCAGGGGCATTTTGGTTGTAGGTTTTGGTTTGGTTTTGTTCTTGATTAGGAGTTGATAACAGCAGAGTATTTGAATGCAAAAATATTTTCTTGGCAAAAGTCCAAACATGCATCTCTAAAAAGTAATTTTTTCTTTCTCTCATTTTGTCTTTGCTTTCCCTGTTATTGATGCACATAATAAAACACTAAGAAAAAAGATAAA
This sequence comes from Buceros rhinoceros silvestris, assembly GCF_000710305.1. Taxonomy (NCBI): domain Eukaryota; kingdom Metazoa; phylum Chordata; class Aves; order Bucerotiformes; family Bucerotidae; genus Buceros; species Buceros rhinoceros. Next base: position 931 of record NW_010427974.1, on the reverse strand, counting down.
TCCATCCAAAAGGTCAAAATCAATGATCCTTTTACAGATGGCACCTTTGGGAATCCTGGGTACTTTACCATCAGCTTGTGTTTGAGACTGTTACTTGAATACTTGTTTTTTGATGACAAAAATCAATGACTTCTTTAAAGAAGACACCCTTGAGGCTAGAAGGATGCAGACTTTGGAATGTTTACTAGTCTGTGCCTGTCTCTGAAAGACTAATAAACATATTTATAAGTTTCTGAACTCCTATTTAATTTTATGGATTAGAAATGGTGTATGGTTTTAACAAGAATATTTAAACTAATGTGCTGCAATGAGACACATTCTGTATCACTTTGCAAATTTGCATAGAAGTTCTGATCCAAACCTGATTGAAATCAACAGATATATTTACATTAGGTTTAAATTTATCCGTGTGAAAAAGCCACTGAAGTTATTGGAGTTATCTTGTTAATGAATTTGATCCAACAACCAAATACTAAATCAATTCTCAAAATAAAAAGACAGAAAACCCATTTGTATAAAGATAAGACATCTACTTCTCTCAGCAAAGATTATTTATTTTTATATACAAGTATGTGGTTATTGTTACGCTGAGCTGCAGAAAACATTTGCTTTTAAAAAAATAGATACATTTTTTACCTTATTTCTTTGCTGCTAATTTAGCATTACATAATAAGTGTAATGGCACCATAATGTACTTTGACACCAGGGTAGATATTCCTTGATTTTTCTGAATGAGCGGGGTTATAACAAGCTCTTGTATCTTAATAGGACACTTGATAGGGATATCCTGCGATGTGGTGTTGAGGCTTTGGTGTTGGAGTCTGGACAATCAGTTTTCTCACCAGCTGTGCAGAAATAGACTTTGCCAGGATTTTTTTTTCCTTGCTCCACACCCCCCCACCCCATTTCTACCCCCAACCCGCCCCCTCTC
>NW_010427973.1:0-7166 GCF_000710305.1 Buceros rhinoceros silvestris | reverse complement strand
CACTGTGGGGTAAAACGGGGACAAATCACCAGCGAGGAGACAAACAGCTCGGCCCGAACCCTGCAGACCCCAACGCCTCCGTTTAAGGACGATAATACACCTGTAAAACATGTTTCGCGGTGGAGAAATACTTCACCATGAGAATATTATTTTAATGGGGGAGAAAATACTTTTGTGGTTTTTAAGACAAGTAAAAAAAAGTGTTACGGGTCCTCAAGGCCCTAAACCTGAACCCCGAGGTGTGCTTTTAGCCTAAACAGTGAAGGTAACTGCCAAGCCCACTAAACCGCACAGCTACGAACCGCGATGCGCATCCCCCCAGCACAAAACCCGCCAGCTGTGCACCCTCTGCCACTGAGAACAAGGTTGTGTCGCGTTTCGGTTTGTGAGACGGAGAGAGAACCAACCCCGAGCCGTTAGCAAACGTTAGCATGGTTCAGGGCTGGAAAAGCGCTTCAAGTCTCTCTGCCTTTTTCCCAGATGGGAAACGCGGCGGGCAGCGTTCCGGAGGAGTCGCACGCCCCAGTTCTGCGTCAGGACGGTGGGAACGGTGACAGCGGTCAGTGCACAGCAGGGAGAAGCAGCGCCAACACTCTACAGCGGAGACAACGCTAGGCCTGAGGAGGCAGAACTGTCTCTGTTGGTGTTTCGCAGCCCACCACTGTGCCCTGGGTCGTTTCGGGAACGATCAGGCCGCTTTGTTCCGGCCGAGGTGGTGGTTGGGTGCAGGTACAGAGAAGGGGGGCTGGAGGAAGCAGGAGCTTGAGCAGTTTCACGTTGTAACTCAGCCGGTAAGGAAAGTTCCCTCCCCTGGCGAGGGTGCAGATCCTCCTCCACCCGTCTGCCGTCGGAAGGGAGACCCGGCTGCTCCTCCGCAGGGGACAGCGCTGCGCAGGGGGGTTGGTATGAGGTCAGCTCTAATGGTTTGTTCTCCAGGCTCACACCTTAAAGGAGATCTAAGACGTCCCCCTGATGAGCGGGGACCTTTCTTCCTCAGTGCTCTGCAAGAAAAACACCGCAGCGGCAGAGTTACAGAGAGCTGGGCGGCACCAGCAGCCAGAGGAGCTCTTGGCTCCTGCTTCTCAGTGCCGTTTCCTGCCAGCGGCACCACAGAAGCGCCGGGGGGTGGGTGGCAGCTTGGGCAGGGACCTGGGGCTCACTGTGGGTCCCACCAAAAGCACACGCAGGGTGTACTGGGGTGCGCTGGAGGAGGGTGTGAGGGTTTAGGGAATGCCACACGAACAAGACCACTCTAAGGATACAGCAGCTACAAGGAGAAAACAGCCTCTAGAGCACCCGGTCGGTGTCTCCAACCAAAGGAGCTGGTTGGTCTCGTCTCGACCCGACTGCCTTCACCTCATCCGTCAGGGTCCTCTAGACAGGCTGCTTTCCCTTTTCCACTACTGTTGGCAAGGGAGCTGGGCACAGAGACACGACCTGCCTTACCACGGTTCTTACACCAGCTCCACTCCTTCCCCTGGTGCGCTTACTCTGAGTCTACTAAAACTTCCCTTCCCTAGAAAGGTCAGGTTGAACAAAAACAACACGTGAAAAGGTCTGTGGCCACTGAGCAGGTAAAACCAACCAGGGGAAAATCCAGGAGAGGCAGCGAGGTCAGATCCCAGCGCTCCTTACCTCCTCACTTGTCCCCCGGGACCTGCACACCAGCATGATGAAAACGAGCCCAAAAACCACCCCCAGAGCCATGATGACGAAGGGGATTCCAGTCACCACGCTGGCTTCCAGCAGGACGTGCTTGAGTTTGCCGGCAGAGCCGTCATCAATCAGAACGCTCTAGAGCAGAGGCAAAGGGGAACAGAAAGGACTGATTTCTGCTCCCCCTTTATGTTAGACCGCTCATCGAAACGAGTCCTGCCCCCAGCGAGTTCCGTGGCCCAGCCCCGGCACAGCAGGCGCAGCTGCCGCCTCCTCATCCGAGCAGCCCTTCTCCTCACGGCCAGCACCTTCAAAACCCAAAGCGCTGTCTGACCGAGAGGGTTCTGCGGCGCTGAACTTAACGCTACGGGCAACGAGCAGCCCGAGGATGTTAGTTAGAGACCAGCAACAGCTTCCAACCTCCCCCTGCACCAAACACCAAGGAAATGAGCGTTTGCTTTTCCGGTTAGCTCAAGGACAGAGTTTTTGCAAGAACAAACACGCCACAGTGCTGTGAAGAGCGAGCAAAACTGCTTACCTCGTTTATATACATCACCGGGAAAACGAGCGTTCGGATGTTGCCTGTTTCGCTGTGTGAGAAAAACAACGAAAGTGACGGGTTTGCAGCTGCTCAGCTGGAGAGTTCTGAAGACAGATCCTAACGGGGTGAGGAGCCTGTCCCTAAAAACCCGCCGGGCTCTTCCTTCTCACTGGTATTCTCCCCTCTGTGGAGCAGAGCAATCTCAACCCCCACCGTGGCGAATCAACTCTGTCTGGGGAGCCGCAGCCTCCTCGGGGACCCGCAAGAGGCTCGTTACTAACCGGCTGACTGGCAGGGTTGTGCCCGGCAGCAGGAGTGCTAGGCTGGGCTGATGTGAAGGTTACTCCTACGTGCAAAACACAGGAGCTATTGTCCAAGCAAAGCCCCACCAACACGTGGCACACACGAAGCACCAGCTGATGTGTAAGTGGTGCTGAGGTAAGAGCTGCTGGCACTGGGAACCAGACTCTCCCGAGAGGAGCAGGCAGATAAACCACCTCTTCCTGAGGGGTAACGCGTGACACGGCTGTGCCCATGAACAGCAGCCCAGAAGCGAAGTCGGAAGAATAGTGACGTGAAGGGGACACCGGGTGAGGGGGACACCGGCAGAGGGGGACACCGGCAGAGGGGGACACCGGCAGAGGGGGATGGATGGTATTTCTGCACACTTACAAAAACTCAGGCAATTTCCTGACGTGAACGTTGATCTGCATCCGCTTGGCTGCTCGTAGGACGAGCCCTGTCAGCTGGGGAATGAAAGAAATCCGAGTGTGAAACACCGGGAACCAGGAGAATACAACCGAGTATTTACCCTGGCGCAGACTGGACACGGCGAGACGAGACCCGCTTAGGGTTGTTATTCACCTCCCCTACCAAGACGCTCCTGGAACTCATAAACCTACGTTCCAGCCTGCCTCATAATTAAGGAGAAGTGAGGAGGCCGCAACAGAGACAGGGGGGCCATCGTGCTGTGCAGTCACGCTGAGGCTGCCGAGAGATCCCCTCTCCTCCAGAGGCAGCTGCAGTTGGGGTAAGGCAATACCCAGAGCTCACTGTTCTGGTGCCCGAGCGCTGTCGTAGAGACTCTGCGAGCTCGGCCACAAGACAAGGGTGAAAGCCAGGCAGCACTGACCACGCTCCATGGGATCTGGCCCTTTCCCCTGACCTACGTTCGTACGTGTGGAGGTGGAAATCGGTGCTGTACTGGTTTTAGTCGGGTTGGAATTAATTTTCTTCCCAGTAGCTGGTACCGGGCTGTGTTTTGGAACCGTGGTGAAACCCGTGTTGATAACACACGGATGTTTTAGTGGTGGTTGAAGAGTGCTAACAGAGCTCTGCTCCTCACGCTGCCCTGCCAGCAAGGAGGCGGGGGGTGGGCAGGAAACCGGGGGTCCAACACCCACCAAAGTCCCTTTAGAATAGGCTGCGCTTACAGGATTGATGTCCAGAAAGGTCTCGTGATACTCCTTTTTCGGGTGCATGCCCTCAATGTCCTCTATGAACTTGAGATCCGCTTGGTAAAAATGCGGAGCTGACAGAAATATTGGAGCACCTGGGGTGTGGAAACACAGCAAGTCACCGCCTCAAAAAGGCAGGGCAGGATTCGAGGAAGCCTTCGAGGGCCTCGAACCTCCTCCCACTGTGCCACGTGCGGTGAGAGGAAAAGTCCTTTCTGGAGCTACAGAATCACCGCTCTGGCTCCTGTCTTCAGAACCAGCCGGATTTCCCCTCGTGCAGACAGGAGAGATCTGCTCCCCGCTGACGCCCCTCCAGTCTGCTCGCACTGCCTGGTGACACATACCTTGCTTGCAGATGCTGACGTTGAGGACACCGGTGCCAGGGCAGTTCCCTGGCGGCACGCAGAAGCCAGCGTTGTCCGGGTTGACCGTCGTGTTGGCAAACACCATCGCAGAGGGCACGAAGCGGTAGGTTGGGATGCCCGCCACGGTTCCCGAGCTGTCGTACACCAGGAATAGAGACCTGCAAGGAGGAGAAGCCAGACCCAGGGCTGATAGTCCTCAGCACACCCTGACACCCACTGCAGATGTCTCCGCTGATGCCGGTGAATGGGTGTAAACCCATTCCAACGATCTTCTGTATGAAATTTAACAGGCTTCTGAGCAGCAAACACACATCTCGTCATTCTGCTGCCGCACAAAGGAGATGATCCTGTGCCGGCCATGCTGCTCCAGGGACACTGATGCCTGCCTTCGGCAGTGCAGGGTCTCCCGCTGGTCCCCCCGTTGCTATTGCGTGGTGTGTGAGACAGTGCTGGTACTGCTACTGAGAGGGACAAGGAAAGGAACACACTTGTGGGAGACAAAACAATCTGCCAAGTCCTGAATTTAACGTTAACTCAGACCTGTATTGATTTAAATACAGAACTTCAGATCGGTTTTCTTCCTCACAGACAGGGAAATGGGCAAGAGAGGAGGCAAGGTGGAACATAACAAAGGAAATACCAAGATTTTCTGCATCTTGTTGCATTTCGAGCACTACGTTAAGTCACGAGTCCCTGAGGAGGGCAATCTGGGTTCTCTAAAAAGCTGGGCATGGCGGGGAGGCAAGCATCCTCGGGCCAGGGTCACCTAAACTCTGCACTCTCCTCGTTACTGGTCCTGCCAGGCAGTCCAGCCCGTCTCTGCCGTCACTTGATTTTGAAATAGCACACCCTGAACTTGACGCAGATTGGGTTTCTTCGGTGTAACTCTCTTCCTTCACACCACGAATAAATGCAGAACACAGATACTATGAAATAAAATGACAGGCGGAAAGCCACCAGCCCAACACAAAACCTCAGGAAGAACAGACGTCAAAGCTCTGCTGTGGAGCCTGAGCGATGTTCTCCGTACCTGCAGAAATCAGAAGAGAAGATATAAATATTCTCATCTTTGCTAATCAGTGGGTGAAAGGATGTCCCGTCTGTCCCATTGATCATGTTACATGTCTCCGTTGTCCACCAGCTTAAGGACCTGACGAAAACGAAGCAGACAGTAAGGGTTAGAAGATCTCTGAGCAGTGGTCAGGCCATGCCAGCTCATGCTCTAAGCACATGAGAATGCAGTGCTACGTCCTTTTGCCTCGGCTAACGAAAAAGGGGATTAAAGGGGGTTTAAGCTGTGTCTACAGCCTCTCGAAAGGGGCACCAGGCAATCACGAATACGTCTGCCTGATCCCTCCCCTCAGGTAACTGCCGCCAGATGTTCTGTTTCATGGGAGAGGGATGCTCTAGGTAGTAATCTTTGGCCTCTTGGTCACACACAGCTGTCATATACCTCCCACAGGTATCTGAGACGTCCCCCAAATGCTGGGAGCTGCTCTGAAGCTGCAGCTGCTAAGAGCTTCCACCATCCTCAAAATAAAAGGACCCTTTTTAATGTCGACAATGCTTACGTTCCTCCTGAATGCGAGAAGGGGCAGGGTTTGGCAGGGGCCACTTACTCTTTTCCTTTCCACTCCACGATCCTCGTGAAGTTCAGGTAGTCCGTTTCCCCGCTCAGGAAGACATATTCTCCGTCGTCGGTTCCATTCATCTGCCAAGAGATCCATGACTCTGTCACCACTCCGCCGCTTCTGAATGGTGGCCATTCCCCTTCTAAAGCACCAGAAGCCTTGCACAGCAGTTACCTTGTTAAAGAGACCGAACACCGGGTCAATCTCGGGGTGCAGGAGATGGATGGTGGACAGCAGCCTGTCCCTGTAGCCCCACAGCAACTCGTCAACGGTGCGAACGGTAAACAGGGACTCTTGGTAGAGCAGCAGCAGCACCTCCGTGGCGAACTGCAGAGGGGTCGACCTGGTCCACTCCATCGCAGTCTGCGGGCGATTGGAACAGGGGAGCAGGGGTCAGATTTACTGCAGGAGAAATAACTCCAGTGCAGGCAAACGCAGACGCATTTCAGCACCGCACGTGTTTCCACTGTATCTTCCGAGTCGTTCTTGCCACTCGTGCCAAGATGTTCTGGCTGAGAGAGTTCTCAGCTCTTCTGCCACAGGGATGTGCTCCAGCAGGTTCCTGTGCAGGCTGGCACACGACCTGCTTAGATCCGTGCCATCACCCGCCACGGGCTCCAGAGTGGATGTGCAGTGAGAGGTGCAAACCTGCTTTCTGAACGGCCTGAATTTGACAAGTGAAGAATGTCACAGCTGGAGACCTGCACCCTTAGGAAGTCACGGTTTACATTTTCAAAAGCCATTTCTGGAAGTGAGCCGTTCCTCCAAAAGACAAACACCACCAAAATATATTCCCTTTCTAGCTGACAAGTGACTTCACGACAGATCCTTAAAAAAGCCGGAACAAAAGAAGGGCTATTCCCTGGGCAAACCAACCTGTAGTTCTAGTACTGCCCGTTACGGCATGTCCCAGTCCAAAATCTGAACAGGAGGCAACACTTACCACCACCCAAATGCCCGGGAGGAGTTTTGCAGCCTTTAGTAAGCCAAGTTCTACCTACTACTACACACAGTGCACTTGTGTCTCCATTCATAAAACCAGACCAGACTGTGCTGGAAAGGCTGGGAAAAAGTAGATCTGAATGTGCCCTGTAATCAAACTCCTACGGGGAGCAAAGGCGGAGTTACACAACCAACAGGTATTCTGGCAAGGCAGGAGTAGAGCTAAACCCACCCACCAGGGTCCAACCGAAGCTGAGTGCAGATAAGCTGCCTCTCTCGTTCTTCAGTCGCCTTTATCTACCACAAAGGGAGAGACGAGACAGTACGGAGCAACGAGCTGCTGATGATCAAGTGTGTCAGGATGATTTCTGAGCAGGAACGGAATATTAATTGTTCTAATCAGGTCCACTCCGGGGTCTCCGACTGACTTCTGAGGTTCAAAGACGTACGTCTTCGGATTCAGAGCGGATACTTTGGTTCCGTTGTCCAAAAACTGGACGTGCACTCTTGGCCTGTATTCTCTGAACAACAAAAGAGTTTCTTCTCTAATCAAGTCACAGAATCACAGAATCAC
>NW_010427972.1:0-10688 GCF_000710305.1 Buceros rhinoceros silvestris | reverse complement strand
TCTACATCCATTCCTCTAAAGCCATTATTGACCCAAGGGAAAATGCTAGCATTAAGCAAGTTTTAATAAAGACTCTGGTGGAGTAGCTTCTGTCGCAGTAAACGCGATAATGAGAAACAAGCCACTTAGCTGCACTAGACCCAGGACCTGTATATAACCCAAAAGTCAGTTTTCTGAGGTTCTTGGGATTCTTTCCAAAGATGAAACAGGCATCCAAAAGAGATTTAATTACCTCGCTCAGTAATTTGTTACATAAAAATCAGTCAGGCTTAAATGGACCAATATTCTGCTTGTCCTATATGAGCATAATTTATTTTAATACTGTTTCAGTGAAGTGAAAATGTCCATAGACTAATCAAGTCTGGGTTGAAAATCAAGGTTTTTACTAAACCAATAAAAGTCTGAACTTCTAAATACGGCCTTAAACATCGCTCTGCTTCAGAACTTTTTGTGGTTTATTTTAAACAATAAATGTTTTCTCTGTGACCACAAACCCAAGTATCAAATAGCATCACTGATGCTCCAGACTGTGGCAATTTGAAAGCTGCTTATGCAATTACTGAAAACTCTCTGTGGATGAAGTAGGTAACCAACAACAACAAAACCTGGTAAGAGGCATGTGTTCTTCTGAAGTGAGATCCCTATTTATTTAAGAAAATAAAAATAAAAATTAACTGTACCTCACCGTGTCCCTTTTTGACTATCAATCACAAAATAAAACCTTGCTAGAAACAGTGGAAGTGATTTGAAAATTAAACTACAGTTTTGAGAGACAGAGAGAGGGAGAAGGGATCCTTTTTGTGCCTGTTATGATCATTAGTCTCCATCCCAGGCAGAGCAAGCACAGTCTTCTGTGCCTGTTGTGGATGTCTGGCAGTCATTCACAGAGAGATGCTTTCTTTTATGTCTTCAGATTCTACAGGCAAATATTTAAGTTGTGAAAATCAGCGGCTGAAAACAGAGAAACAGACTCCTCTGCGCTGATGCTTTGGTAATGCAGTTGATGGGATGGAATAAAAGCGCAAAGAAGATGGGCTGAATATAGCAGCGCTTCGAGCGAGTGGGGGAACCTGAGAATACTCCCATGTCCGATATGATGCAGTGTGGTCCTACTCCTGCCCTCACCCAAGACAACCCACATCTAGGTACATCGTTATCCAATCCACAAAGAAATAGCACTGGCGACGTCTTAAAAGCCTGATCAAGCATTTACTGCGCAGAGCAAAAATAAACACCTTGACGTTGATGATGGGGAGGGATGGACTACACGCTTTACAGTCAAACCATCAAACGGGAAGCCATGATGCTGGATTGGCAGCCGAGCCATCCATTTACTTCACATAAAACAAAGGTTTGGGTGCTAATCCTTTTTTATGAAAACTCCCGAAATATTTGTAAAAGTTATGGGGGAATCAGTGTGTGCTTTATGATCCAGGAGGATTGGTGCTTGCAGGCCTCTTTTTTTTTTTCTTTTTCCTTCTTGGTAGTGTTTGAGTTCAAATCAGATACTACATGGTGATTTCAATAAAAGTAAAATGGAATCACGTTTCTGCAAAACTCGTAGCCTTTTATATAGACGAGAAGCGGGGGCGGCGGGGGGTGGGCACAGAAAACGTTCTTAGTTTGAATGGAGATGAAACGTCAAGAAGACTGGAGTTGCCATCTACTGGAGCGTTCGAAGCATGACAAGTGACATGCAAAACTCTGAACTCAAAGCATTAGTCACGGGAACAGTCTAGGTACATCGACCATTGCTCCCTAGATAAAAAAATAAAAAAACCCTTACATTACAAAATCTCTAAAGGCAGGGAATTGTCCTCCACTCTCAGCTTCTGAGAAGTCGGAAGATGCATGAGGAGACTGCGTTAAAACAATCTCATCTGCCTACGTCTGTCACCCCCATCCAGCACAAGGGTCTATTTATCGCTCCTCCTCCTCAGAACACAGAGAATTCCATCCCCAGATCCAAAAGCACAAACCAGGGCCAGAATCCAAAAAGGGGACAATGGAAAGTCTTCAAATAGGAGCATCTAATCACCGCTGATTTTTAAACCACTACTTCTTCACACAAAATTATATTATGGGATATCTTCAGTTGATGAAACGCTGACAAACATAACGAAAATCCTTTTTGGAGTTGCTGATCATCAAAGACAGTTATGCAAGATTCACAGTGCCATTGAAATAATGCGTAATAAGTTCATATGCAAGAAAAAAAGTGTTAACTCTTACATTTGTGACTGATCCAAAATAGATTTTGTCATTTCCTGCATACAGGTCTTGCAAAAGACCAATTATTTACATACGCAAATCAATAAAATAAGTGTTTGCAGCCGGACAGACAGACAAACTAGACCTCTCCAGGGCAGTTCAGAGGACAAAAATACCTGAATGCCCTTAAAATGCTGTGAATTAAATAACACAAAAGTAGCAGGAGACATGTTGATGATGGCCACAGCTTGGAAATCCGATGTATTTGTAGATGTCAGGTCCCACCTCTCAGGACCAATATATAGTTGAATCTATACACACGTACCAGGATTTCTTGAAAGCACTTTAGTATTTTCTCATATTTAGTGAAGATGCTTATTAGTCTCTTCCTAAATGCAGAATATGAAGTGACTGGACAGAAGCATCTGACACGTGAACTATGTTGTTATGATTAACGGAGTTCATACACAAAGGGTTATTTCTCTGTAAAATGTCAGATTGAATAATTACTGGAATTAACCCCAAAGGGCTTCAGAAAATTTTCTGCCCAGTTTCAAGCCACATTTTTATCACATTTTTCTTTTGACTAGAGGGCAATCTTTAATTGAAGTTTTAAGTAAAACAAGTACTGTAAGCAATTCATCAAACATTATGAAAAATGATGTATTTCTCTACAGTCCTTGCAAGTAGCTAATTCACTTTTTACCCTTATCTCTAGGCCATATAGCAACATCCAATCAATAACTAAACTGGTTTTGTTCTGCTCCTGAAACAAGAAAGCGTACTGTCCCTGCTTTTCATGCATCAGGTTAGGTCTAGAATATCCTAGAGGTGATAGATTGGAGTATTACTGGCAATATTATTAAGATAAGTAGGGAACAGATGATAGTATTATTTGGTCTCCTGGATTTCTTAAATCTAATCAGTATTTAATGGATACAGCGGTGCCAGCAAAGCCAGAAAGTCAGAGAACACATCTTAAAAGACTCAGAGCCGAATGTGTTTCAGGGCAGTATCCAAGGTCAGCATCGTTTTCCTGTGCTGCAGACGCATCCAACAGGCCCCTTGGTCCAGCAGACAGAGGACCAAGAAAACCCAGGATGTATCAAAAGATGTTAAGGTTTGTTTTCCTCTTTTTTGGCTACTGACAATGGTCAAAAATCACTTCTCCACACGCTTTCTTACAACGCAGAAATGCCATGAATTTCTGCTTTAGAAAATAATGCTGTTTTCTGTGCATCAAGCAATTTTTTTTTTTTTTTTGGTGTGTGTGTGTCTGTGTGTGTGGTTGTTTTTCTTTTTTTTTTTCAGGAAATGCTTTTATAACTGCTGTCAATGTGATTTTCCTTGGGCAGAAGGTAAACAGAACACCTCCCAGCTTCATCACTCTGGCACTAGGGAAGCTTATCCCCGCTACATATTCAACGTCTTCTAACGCTCGTTGCCTTCCTGGCCATGAACCAGCTAGAAGTGACTTCTGCTCACCTGATGTCAGCACACGGCCCCAGCTCAGCCAGCAAAACAAGCTGCAGAAAGACAGCGTGACCCAAGCTCAGCTGTAGCGATTACTTATCGTGATTCACTAATTCTCGTCCAACTATTCCTGCCTCAAAACCCCAAGCTATGCGGATTATTGCCATACTCAATAGGACACAACAAAAGATAGGCCATGCTGGGTGTTACGCAGGAGTGTAAGAAGAAACAATCCCTGAAATTAAGAGCTGGACACATAAAAAATAAACCCCTTATATTTAGGAAGAACAGGGGCACAGAACAAGCAAAAAAACATATGTATTTAGAAGCAGCAAAGTGAGGATCAGGACACATAGTATTGCTTGCAGTATTAATTTACTTTTTTTTTTTTTAAGCTAGATATCTTTAATGATGGGCTGGGGGTAGAAGCGAAATCGATGGGTACAATATGCTGTGGGACACGAACCCTCAGCCAGCACACCGAAGAGGTGGATAGTTCAGGAGTTTCACACTTATGTTTTCCATCATCTTTAGGATTGCTGTTAGGAACATTACCAATGTAATCATGAAAAATAAGTATTCTTCCACAGCCACACATGCACCATACAGTCTCCACTTAGACGCATACACAGCTTTTCATAGGCAAAATTCTCTGAATAACGGGGAAAGAACGACAGTGTGTCCTGAGCCACAGGCATTTCACAGATACTGACCTTTGATTTTGATTTAGAGGGTCAAACTAATAAAGCTTGGCTCTACACCAAATCTGAAGTAGAAAATCAAGCACTCTCCTGTCAAATTATAATTAATTTGCACTACAAAAAAAAAAAAAGAGAAGTAAGCCAAGCATTCTTTAAAAATGGTCTCTAGAATTCAAAACACACAATAAAATGTCGTGCATCTTGAAAAACAGGCTGATTTTTTCCTGTCTTTTCAAGTTCATAATACTCATAAATTGAGTCTTAAGAAACAGTAAACTCTTCATTTTACATGAATATTAAAGATTCAAAATTAGAGAAGTGGGAGAGGAGATATGATTCTGAAACAACGCTGAAGTGACCCTTACAGCTTGGTTAGCATTCGTCCCCCATATCTGCTATTTCACTTTAAAACCACGTACCACATACAGAAACAGACTCCTGTCACTGTTCGTATGCGGAGGTTGTGGTTCGCGTGTTCTTTCTACAGCTCGGCAGGTGAATTCAGGATCTTTGGCTACGTTATTAGAACTGATTATCCCCTTCTATACATTTATTGGGAATAAAGGAGCAACACAAAGTTCTGATTACATTGTACGTTTCTTGCGTACAAGACACCAAAAGTCTTTAGCACAGGCACATAAATACATTGAAACAAAACTGTACAAGAAGGCACATGTCAAAGGCTGCCATTGGATCTCACAGAACTTAATTAGCTATTGAGCAGAGCTGGGTTTCTAAGATTACGCACATGCCACACACAAACCACCCCCACCACATGAAACTGTTCAACTGTTCGGTATTGCCTCAGTATCTTTATCTAGAAAAAAAAAAAAAAAGGTAAGGTTATTCTCCTTTTTTTTTTTAGAAAGCATGACTATATTTTGTTATGCCTTTAAATATGCCCTTCTGAGACTCCTGACCCGTGATTATTGCTCTTAGACATTACATCAGTTGCAAATAATACGTAATGAAGCCATAAATATTTCAGGTAGTCAACAAAATGTCGTCTGTAAAGTTTGCAAAAAATCACAGTGACTTCTGCCTGGACTGTGAGTCTTCAACCTGTTTTCCGCATTGTTATTTCTATGGAGGAGCTAAAGATTCGGATTCCCTCTGAGCTCCCAGTAAGAGGCAACACACAAACAACCAGGATTTCAACTAATTCTATCCTACATTTTCCCTCTGGATTATGGATATCATCAGAGCAGAAGGATGGAAACATAAAAAATCCTGTCTTCTCCATCTGCCAAAATACACCAAGAAGCGCACATAACTGAGAACAACACAGCCTGCCAAAGAGCCGATCGCCGCTTTGCTATAGGCGGCCCGCTTCAGTCCAGCATCTATTTCCATGGCTACATAATCCAGCTCAGATTGTCCAGGACTTCAGTAAATCCAGGACTCAGAGCTAAGAACATTTCAAATTATATGATTTCCAGGTAACGTTATCCAAAAGTAGAGTTCCCCTGTGAAACCTCCCTTTAGAGTCGATTCAAATGGCAGCCTCTGTGATGGAAGAGAATTGAACACGTCTTTCTTTGATTTCAAAATACCTGCTGAGCACCGACATTACCACCAACCTATATTTCTTGCAATAATGGATCTACAAAGGCCAGCATAAGGTTTGCGATCTCTTTATGATTGTGCTCTAAAATACATCTGGAAAGGAGCAAAAGAAATGGATTCAGAACAACTGATTGTCTAATACTGAGAAGAATACATTTTCTGCTCTGGGAAAAATTTCCAAGAGCAGTTCATCCATTTGTAAAAAGACTTTCTAGGAGACCACTAGGAACAGTTTTAAACTTGTTTATCCTAGCTTTTAATAATTGTTTCCATAAAATCCTCTCAATACTCCCTACTTCCTGCACTCTGACAGTCTGAATTGTTTACTGCCACTAAAGCTACATCATTGATGAAAAGAGTGAACCATTCGGCATTGGAAGGTTATCCCAGCACAACATGAGCAACTTCTCAGCAGCAGGAGTTTGTTGGCGTGGTTACGCCTGCATCCCCAGGCGTAACCAAGCTACACAAGTTTTTCTGGAGACAGTTGCAAAATGCAAGTAAGTCACAGAGACGTGATGGGTTTAGGGCCATAACCAGTCTGGCTACGGCGGGGTGGGGTGGGGTTCCCCGAGTCCTAACCAACCCAGGTACTCTGTCAGCACACTTTGTGGTATATTCATGGTTGCACCATCACCCAGCCTTTCACAGACTTGATGAATCTGAGTAACTACACCAAGATCAACCAACGAACCAGCCCAAGATGAAATGGCATCATGCATCATCTTGCATCAGCTACAGCTATGAGAGAACAGAATCCTTTCAGTATAAAGGAGTCTTAAACACAAATAAAGACCATTTAGCATTATAGTTTATTGAAAAATAATCCTCATACGTGAAGTGTCAACAGCAGAAGAGGACAAAGTAGATGTATCCAAGTGTATGGATAAACCGTGGCCCTCTTTGCTCTTAAGTTAATTGGAAAACAGTTACAGTTCATTTGGTGGCACCTCCAGAAATGCTTGGGAAGGTCTTGAGACAAACCTTTCTGAAGTGTCTAGCTTAGCATTTCTGAAGGTGGAACTAATTGATTTCCAATTAAATATGACTAAAACCTTTACAATTGCTAATCATTGCACTCTACACGATTCCTCCAAGACTTCCCAAGACATTGTTAAAGATATAAATTAGCAAGAGTTAATTGAAAACCAAGGATTAAATTTCCACTGTCCCTACAAACCAGGAGACACTTCGTCTTAACACTGAGAAATTTTGCTATAGTTGACGTTTCCACGCTGCACTGACAATTCTGCACGTAGGTCTTTACAGAGCTGTACGTGACTACCTGCTGCTGAATGTGGCTGATGATGGGCACGGAGTGACTCTAGAGAGAGAGAAGAATGTTTAACATGTTGTCAAAACCAGTAAGATGATTTACTTAAGAATATCTATTAAAGGCAGTAACGAATCCAGCATGTCGGTTCTGCGCTGCAATAATTTAATGGTAGTTATCATTATTACCTTGGTATCTTGAGTCGCCAGCAGTATTTTTGTCAAAAGTTACCATACATTTGTATTTTCTATATATTTACATTTACTAGAAGAGATGTGTTATATAGATGATGGACTTCTTATCAGCTGAAACCCTGAATTCTATCTAGAAGGAACAGCCGTCCAAATGCCAGGGATGACCAAGATATAAATACTGGAGAAATAATGGATTTCATTTGCTTCACTTGAAGTCAAGTCTTTTTCTGCCCTTTTCTGTTTTTAAATGTTTCCTTTATACAAAATGCCATGGCTCAGTGCACTTGAAAATTAAAGACTACCGTGTAAGATCAAGGTTTGAGTCTGTCCATTCACGAAAGAAAATTGAAATCACCATTAACAGTCCCACTTTTTATTACACTGGTAGAAACCACTCAGAAAATACCAGAAGGAAGAAATATGCTCAGTATTTAATACACTGGCTTGTCGCTTTGTATTTTATTGGTTAATTTATTCAAAGATGTATATATAGGTATAGCTAGATGTTAGTGGCCAGACCCTGATCTTACTCGCTCTGTGCTGGACTGCAAACTCAAGCAGGTTAAATATCTAGGCACAAACAGCGATGCCGCTTGGTGCAAGGAAGTGGTAAGAACAAAATGATTCTGAGTCTAGTTAAATGATATGTGACATTAACCTGAACACAATATTAACATTTTGTAGACTAAATACACTGAAAAAAATGGTTTCCTGAACAATTTTGAGGATCACTGCAGGGTGTCGTCTGTGAATCACGCTTGTTGTGACTCCCCAGAAATAACTTCCCAGCTAAACTTTCTAAAACATTGCTCATGTTGTTCTTCTGTAACCTCCTTTATATTGATTCAACCAGTCTCCCTTAAATACATAAACTTTGTCTGCGCTTTGTACAATGTTTTATAATAGCACATTTAATAAAGCTAATTTAAATCTGCTAATTTATAGAGATTTGCCAGAGGCTTTGAAACTTCAGAAAATGTGTAAACCTAACAGTTTGGCTGTGATAACAGCTCAGCCAGTGGAAATTAAGCCCTCTGCATTACGATCATGTTCAAAGTGGATTCCTAGTTTTATTGCAAAAGATGTACTTCTCAAAAACATAGAAGAAAATCAAATTTACAGAAGATATTTCAGGGCTAAGACTTATATTCACCCAGGTTTGTCTTCAGATCCATGGCCACAGTTCTTGAATTTGGTCACTATGCTGCCTCGACATCGCAGCCTCAAACATAATGTTGAGGCCTCTTACAAACGCATTTTGGACAAATAAGAGCAGAGTCTCTCATGTGATAGACCTCAGTCGGCGCATCAAGATGGTGTGCTTAGGGACGTGAATTCGGGGTTCCCAACTCCAGGTGTCAGTCTCCCAGCGGATGCTATAGAGGTTTGCCACTGTTTGCTCTGATTTCTACCTCTGGAAACCACAAGGTAAGAGATGACGTGCCAGCAAGGCGATAGCAGACTGGTTAGGAGCCAAGCCATACCCCACGTGACAGCAAGGAGCAGAGGAAGAAAGCATTCAGCTATTCACAGTGAGGTATCAAGGAGTTTCATCTCCACTAGAGAAATTCTTCCTGCGTTCAGATGGTAACTAAGTGATCGTTGTCATCAGCTGATTTGCAGAAAATGTCACCTTTCCTTGAAGGTGGAGTTGGAATTTTTAGGGCTACTGTTGCAGATCTCTCCCCGAATTGATATATGGGAGAAGGCATGGAGACCTCCCCCATGAAGACTTGTAGGGTTGCAGTCTTTTAAGGGACACAGCCTGATTGCTTTGAAGCTTTTTCCAGTACCTGTAAAGTTCAAATCACCTTTTTAATTTTTTTTTTCCCCAGTTAATTGCATCAAAATATTCAGAAATGCAATCTGGTCTGTATCCTCGGACAAGTTTTTTGGTTTTTTGTTTTGTTTTTTTTTTTTTTGTCTTTTCTGCTTCAATGCTCTTTCTCTTGGTTTCGTCTTTGCTTGTTTTTGTATACAGAGAAACAGAATTAAGGCGCACCGCAAGCAGCGGACCCTCATGTGGACAGCCTGCTTTGAATAAACCAGCACGATTTTGGGAGAGGAAAACCGCATTCAGCTTCCCTGCCCAACTGCTAAAACATCTGAGAGGTTCAGACACTGCTAAAACATCCCCTGTTTGCTTTAAGACCACCAAGACAAGGGCTGTGAACAGCAGAAACACGTCACTAAGCTGAATTGGGAGCATAAAAGCACATTGATTCCCAGGTTCTGAAACCACAGGCAAAGTGGTTTATATTTGCAATTTCTTTAAGACTTCTTTTTGGCAAATACATTTATACTGAATCTCCTTCACACATTTTTATGCACAAGAGCTAAAGTTTTCCAGGACTTCTCTAAAACAACTTTGACTGCATCACATTACTGCATTCCTTGATCTCTACCAGCATACGCTCGCGGCAGCCAGCCACGCTCAGTCACAACCGACAGCTCTAGGATTTTGCAGCTCTGCAACAGATGCTTCAAATAGAAGGTTTTTAAAAATAATTAATACGACTGTGAAAAGGAAAGCAAATATAATGGTTTTGACCTGCCCCCAGTATTTCACAACGATGCTGACTTAAAATTAGCTCAATCTTCCGCAATACTTGTATTTCCTTGTGAAACTTCTTGAGAGAGAATTCATGCAGGATTGTGAGCTGCCGGCTCCGATCGCATTCACCAACACACAGGCTTTAGACTCTGTTTTGTAAGAGGAAAAGATGGCCAGCGTTTTCCTGACAGAAGTATCGTATATTCTTTTAGTCCGTCAGAATTACAGAGAACGCTCATTGTCAATGCATTTCTCATAGATAATGAGGACTGCAAATTATCAGGCAAGGGGGTTTTTTGGGTTGTTTTTTTTATTTTTGGTACCCAGAACAAAACCCAGCACAACCTGCAGAACTTGCTAACTAATTGGATTTCAACCCTTTCTTTGCATGCTGCCGACATGGTCAGAGTAACCTATACGTTGATCTCATTCCAAAAGCACCGTGATCTTTATGCCGCAAGGATTATAGTTTCGTGTGCTGTAGCATATACCGAGGGGAAAAAAAAAAAAAAAAGCCTGTAGGAAAGGCATGTGCTGAACACACACAGAATATGCAGCACGGAAAAAGACCAAATGTAATTAAAGCTTGTATGAAACCAGACATTCCTATTTGCAGAGCTCTGGCTGCATTTCTATTAGAAAGAACACACAGAATTTCAAATCATGCTCTATTTAGACAATGTCAGAAGAAAAACACATTCCCACCGCTCCCCCCA
>NW_010427971.1:9719-25480 GCF_000710305.1 Buceros rhinoceros silvestris | reverse complement strand
TAATTTTAATAATTTCTAATATAATTATTTACTGTGCAGTGATTATGTGGATAATTTATCAAATCTGACTCATTTAATTAATAATGGTTTAATTAATATTTCATCTCTTAATGCTTAAGGCTCCCACAAGTTTTAATAGTGTTCACATCTCATACCTTACCACTGCACACAGTTACTGGAGGATTTTAAGAGTAAAATCTAATAGACAATTGCAAATAATAATATAAAAGTCTCTTATAGAAACAAACTTCAGTAATAACCTAGTCCAAAACTCTAGTGTAACAACTTGCTGCTTTTACTGAGGACACAATCCAGTGACACACTTTCCTCTGGCTGTAATGAGAATCTGATCACTATTAATTAAAAATGCTTGGAAAGTACTTCTCTGAACTGTAGATGGTTCCTATCTCATCTAAGCTTAGTGTAAGAAAAATTAGCTCCTTATTTTAAGACTGTTACCTTTGATCCCCATAGAGTAAATGCAGAGATGCACATCACTGAAGGGCATTACACCATTCTAAAACAGCTGTAAAAAGGCAGGATTCAGCCTCAGATTATGACAATTAAATTCAGGTGTCAGCAGCTAAACTAGATGTCCAAGATCCATTATACTGAATCATTATGGACCCATTATCTGAATCCTCAAAGCCATTTTATGAAACCATTACATGAAAAAGTTTCTTGTAAATTCTGCATAGATGCCCAATTTTATCTGTCTTGTAATGAAGAAGGAAAATTAAACACAGTGTCTTTAAAAAGCTGTTTAGCCTAATCTGGACGTGGAAGTATTATTACTCATTAATCACAGCCTTGTAGTTATTTCATTGCCTTGTGGTTATTGTGTGGCACAGTTCCAGAAAAAAATGAAAATTGCTTTGTGACTTCATTTCTTTTCAATTCAGCTCCAGCTCTGGATTCTCTGTTTTCATAGTGCTTCATTTGGAGATTATTAGAATAACTCTGTAGTATTTTTATACTTCAGTCATTAATACATACTTCACCTTTGAACCCTTTGAACTCTATTTTATTTGAAAACACAAGAGTTGCACATGAATAGACATATCATGTTATGAATAATTAAACAGCCTCTGTAAAACTAATTCTCTTGCAGATACATCCATTCCCACTTCCACAGCAAGCTGGTGTGATTTAGTGCAAGATCAATTGAATCACTGCTCTGCCTTTTTATTGCATGGATTTAGTGAAATAAATAGGGTATGTTCTCACCTCAGCAATTTCCAAGAATTATTTCCCACCATACATTATTTTGGTGAGCTCATTTTTTTCATAAATGTTTCTGGCTCCTGAAACCACGTAACAGCTTCTCCATTAGCTGAAAGTTTATTCTCTGTGTAACATCTCTGGGAAATCCAACAGATTCTTGTGCCAACAGGTTCCTGTGCCATACCACTTCCAAACTAAGTAAAAAATGCTCTGTAGCATAGTACTTTGGAATGGATCTGCTTTGATAGTCATTAGCTGCGCATCTGGTCAATACACCTTCTACACATTCATTGTTGGAAAAGAAGCTTGCAAAACTATAACTTCTGACTCTGTGGAATATTCGTAAAATGTTTCGGTTATTCAGTGCCATTTAAAACTGTCCATGTGGGTTTGTCAGTACAGCTTTTGAAATGCAATAAATTAATACCCTTACTTTGTCTTAATTTGTGGACAGATGGTATGAAGAGGGCTAAGCGATGCACTGTGCTGTCCCTTAACTTGTCAAGACTTATTTACAGCACAGGAGCCATCCTCTGATGGCTGATTATCTGCTTCATTTAGTAGAAGTGAAATTAACCTCTGTTTTCCGTGCTGATGACTCAGCAGGTAGTGCACCAATAATGTACAAAATAGTACCAGAAAGACATTGGTCTTCAACCCTAATAAGGCCCCTTAAAGAACCAATTGCTTTATTAGACACAGGAGATAGAAGCAA
Organism: Buceros rhinoceros silvestris; assembly: GCF_000710305.1. Classification (NCBI taxonomy): domain Eukaryota; kingdom Metazoa; phylum Chordata; class Aves; order Bucerotiformes; family Bucerotidae; genus Buceros; species Buceros rhinoceros. The sequence goes on along the minus strand of NW_010427971.1, from coordinate 23,541 downwards.
TCATTTCAGCCTACTAACTGGAAACAAAGTCTGGGAAAAAAAAAAAAGAGAAGAAAATGAGTTTTCTTTCCATGCATGACAAAAAATGCATTATTTCAGGTGGTTTTTAAAAAACATAACTCTATGATTAAGCTCATGGGAAGCAGATCTGTGTACTGAAATCGAAAAATCAGACAAGATACAAAAACTTACTTATACATTGTTTCAGCTCCTGTGGCTTTTGCTTCTTGGGTTGTATTACATGGTACAGAATATTATGCACAGTGTATCTCCAGCAGGAGTAATCTTAGTTAAACGGCTTGATGTTAAGTATGCCTGATGTATGATTCTTTATGCTGGATAGTAATACAACAGCAGTAATAATCCATGTGGAAACGCACATTAAAGGCTTTCAAAAACATAACCTCTTTTGAAAGGTTCTTCTAATGATAGCATTTATGCACTCAGCACAGAGGAAGGCTAATGATGAGCAATAATAATCCTATTTAATTGTATGTGTTGAGAAATACCTGAATCTCAAGGGCTGTCTGTCAATAGGAGGAAAGGATTGGCTATTTTAGATCAAATTTACATTATACTTCTGCAAGAAATGCTTCTATGACAGCTCCTTTTTGCCTTATATTGTGTTGCATCACGTGACATTTACTTCATCTGGCAATATTATTTCAAAGCAGTGATATGCATCAGAAGTGTTAAAAAGAAAACAACTTTTTGTTTGTTTTTTTTATGCTGAACATACACAGAGTGCTCCAAGAAAAAAGTATTGATTACCCATAGTTTGTGAGAGCAGGTATCATGCTTGATACCTGTTTATTTTCAGCAGAGAAAGTTCTGGGCTAAACACCAGATGCGAGATTAAACAGAGCTTTTAAAGATTTTCTCGAAATATTTGGAAAAATAGAAAAATATGGAGCACACTGAGGAAATCTCATTATGGAAATAACTTACTGGTGTTTGTTCAAAGTCTTCGACTCATTGTACAGATGTCTTTTTAACCCCTCTTGGACTTTGAAAGCAGAAATGCTTTCATTACTGCAGATGCTTTTCTAAAGGAAATGTTAATACTGAACCATACATTTGTCTGTTCCTGCATGTTAAATTGTCTGTTGTTTGTTCCTGGATGGATTGTGATTTATTTAATTTTACCAAACAAAAAAAAAAAAAAAAAATTAAAGAGCAAGACTCAGGGCAGTTAAACCAGGATAACAGTCAATACTTCTATACAGTAAAGGATGACTGAAAGGTAGAATTGTCCTTATAAACATTAATAGCTGTGGGAAAAATAAAAGGCAAAAAGCTTTTTCTTGATGTCAGGATGTTTTCCATTTTTGCCCTTCCTCCTCAGACATTTGTTGCCTAACTTAAAAAAAAAAAACACAAAAGTTTTCTTCATTGATTCAATCAAAGAACAACACATGGTGTTTGGGCTGAAACTCTCATGTACAGAATGTTCCAGGGAATCTGCTGAGCAGTGAGTTCTAGGTATCTGCACAAGGATATGAAAATTTACCTTGCCTTCAGAATATGACTATAAAGAAAAAATCCGTAGAGAAGCTTTTAAGTAATATCCAATTTCTTTGTACCTCAGACAAACTGACTTGGGTTGAAAGACACACCACAGATTCTAGAAATGAGTTGTCTCCGACTTTGTGTCTAGCTTATTCCTCTCCTTCTGCAGTCACGTTCCTTACTATGCAGGTTATTTTAACCATTCATGCTAACTACTGTCTCGTGATTGAGAATGAACAATGCTGTTGTCCTATCAGAAGAACAAAGACTGTCACAATGTGGTTATAGATCTGAGATCTGGGGGCAATTGTGGAGCTGTGCTGGACCCAGGAGAGCTCTACATCTTGAGAATAGGCTTTTGGGGAGAATGTTTTGATCAATTGTCTCATCATGGAAAACAAGGTGTATATCATTGGTATTTTCTGGAGTAAGGATATGGCATATAACCATTCCACGTAGTAGACTTTTCCTGGAAGCAGAATACTGCTGTATCTAATTATTGGCTTATTTATGTTAGATATCTATTATACATCCCACTACCCGCATTTCTAACACGTCATTTTACCATGTCATCTTGATCTCAGGAGTCCTCCACCAAAAGTTTGTCACAGCCTGAATTTTTACAACAGGAGATGATAACTCCCCCACTGAAACTGCATATCTGGTGTGCCATGCCATGCCAATAACTCCCCACTGAGACATCTACCTCTTGTCACAATCCTTACCAGTTAACAGATCACCTGCTCCTATATTTTCTTTGGCAGTTTCCTATCTGTCTGTCCTGGGTTTGGCTAGGATAGGGTTAATTTTCACAGCCAAGATAGCCAGACTGAACCAGCCAATGGGATATTCAATACCTTACTTACATCATGCCCAGTACATATAAGGGGCAGATAGTCAGGAGGGGTGTGAGTTTCAAACAACATCATGGCGGCTCAGCTGGACAAGGCGTGGTGACGGTGCTAAGTAGAGCATTCGTTTCTCTTCGGTTTGTTCAAGTAAAGTCTCCTTGTCTTAATCCATGTGGCTTTACTTTTAACTTTTTCTTCCCCTTTCCCCCCACTCCAGGGACAGAAAGGGGTGGGGCAAGCAGCTGCGTGGTGTTTAGTTGCCAGCTGGGTTCAAACCACGACACTGTCCAACCATCACCTTCTTTCTCTCTTTTTCTACCCAAATCAGTTCTCTTTTACTTAGCATACTGTCCGTTTTCTTTTCAGACAAGTCTGCTGGTGAGTCACTTTGCTCATGACTGGGAACTTCATTAGCCCTGCCTCTACAGGGTTCAGTCCTGGGATCATCTTCTCTGATGCTAACCCCTATATTTGATCATATTTATCTGTTGAAGCAATACATAAGGAACACATAAATCACTGATTAACGCATTGGACTGTAACAAAGACAATTAACACCATCTTCCAGGTCACCAATAGATTCAAATCACATTCCAAAAGTTACACATGAATCTTCTGCTCTCAGATGGACTACAGATTCCTTTCCAGCTTTGAACTCCACGTTCCTTTCAGCTAAGAGCAAAAAGAAATTAAGTCTCAATAATGATTACACATCAGCTTCTCGTGGGAGCCCCAAGAGGAGAATCTGTCATTTCACTTCAACGTCTACTGTAGCAATATTGACAAAGTGTCCCTATGCCACTAGCTCAGAGCTCTGGATATATGCATATCTTCACCAAATGTGTGAACAAGAGCGATCATCATTCACTGCCGCTTCTTTAAGGACTGTGTTCTGTTCTTATTCAACCTGATGTCAGTTCTGCCTGATATTCAAATTGAACTACACTTTGACCCCAGCATAAGAAAGGTTTGTTACTAAACTTTTCGGTTTCCTAATGATAAAATGGTTTTCTACAGTGCTGAATATTTAACCTCATAAAAACTAATGAAAAGCACCCAATGCAACTCAATAATATATGTAATAGTCCATATCACATTCATTTCACGCAGTTTGTCTAAACTAAAACTGAACCAAATTTGGCTTATGAAGTCCTTTTCCATACAACTTTTTTCTGCTATTCCAGGAGACTTTCCTGGTCTTCTCTTTAATTTTGTTTTTTTAAAATCTTTTTTAGAAATACATGATCTGAAGGGATAAATAGAATGTGATACTGTTTCCTAGAATCTCTTGCAGTAAGATGCTTCCTTAAAACAAGTAACTTCACCATTTGCCAGAGCAAACTTACTTTACTTTATTTAGATCAGCTTCCTGAAGAAGTAGCGGTCTCTCTGGAATGTTTTCAGGCCAGAAGAAGCTATCGTTTCCAGGAACTGGTTCTTTTAGAGTCTTTTTTTCCCCTAGATATCTAGGGTAGTTACAAAAATGGAATTTCATAAGCTCTTAGTGATCCACACTTCTTAAGTTGTGTTGAATGCCATGATCAAGAAATTGAATACTTTTCACAGAATTTCCTGTGCAGAGTTTTCTGTGCAGGACACAATACAGTCTGAGGACATGGTCTCAGGCAAGAAACACATATTTGTGCTTCTGACCACGTATTTAATGTCATTTCAAGCTCCAGACAATGGACAGTCCGTGATTCTACACCTGTATAGCATGTAGCTGAATCTCCCAAAAGATTTATCCATCAAATACTCTTTGTATTTATTTAGTTAGTTAGTTTGCATGTCAACATTCACAAATTGCAACATTTCTTTGTACTATGACCTTAAAAAGTTGCCACAATGACACTTTCCAGACTATCTGAAGTAATAGCTCAGAAATATGGATTATCAAATTTTTTGTTCTCAAACTTTATTGGGATCGGAGTTGCCAACAGAGTGACTTGCCAAACATTTAGTATTTAACAGAGACAGACTGCTTAATCCTTAGTCTTTTAATGCTACCAAGAGTTATGAATTCCATAAGCTCTCTAAGAAGTCATTACGACTTAGCAGCTGCATATTACTTAAACAAAACCTATAGAACTGAAGATCCAGGTCAAGAAAAGATGCAACAGTGGAATGGGTGGGTCATTCTTCTATATAAAATTAATTAAATACCTGCATTTTAAAATTAATCAAATCCTTCTGCAAGTTTGAAGCAGTTTTTTCAGACAACTTGGTGCAACCCTTCTGCAGGCTTTGTGGTAAACAAGGTTTTCAGTCACAGAGCAGAACTAAAAAAACCTCACACTTTTAAAATAAAGCATAAACACGTCAAGTCCAAAGATGTAGACCATCATATATATATGGGAGGAACTTTGTCGACATTTTGAAGAAGGGGGGAAATGAGTTTTTTGATGGGAAAACACTGATAAATGCACAAAGACTTTGGGGAAAAAAAAGTAGTACTCTGTAGCTTCTGACCTAGCTTCCCACCAAGCTCACTTATCAGCAGGGCTACAGAGTCACACTTCTTGTTTCTCTCCTGGAGACATGGTTTTTTACGTCCAGCGTACCAGAAAGGATGGTATGGTAATTAGAACATTTGTTGAGTTGTCAGAGGTAAGCAAACATCAAGCGCATCAAGAAGAATTGGAAACCCGGAAAACCTCTTCCTGGTAAGGACATTAATCAATTACCCATGGCTCCTCAAGATTTTAGGCAGGTTCTGAGAATTAATGAGGTGAAGTACCTGAGCATCAAATGTCCTTTGGCAACACACATATGTCTAAGGACTAGAAGGATGGTTTCCAAATGAAAGCAGCATTTAGGTCACAAGCAGGAGCAGTACTCAAGAAAGTAAGCATGAAATCTTGGCATGAAATCCCAGCTATCCACAATGTCTAGGGTAAAATTACTTGAAGAGCTTTTCTGAACATGAATCCCTAAACAATTCTTTCACCAGCTTTTAGATCCTTATATTCTGATTCTTCAAGTGGCTCTCTTTACATACACTTTGCCTCTCTCCAGCTCATTATGTATATTTTGCAGTGCTAACTGCACATTACTTTTGTTCTGGTTTATCTCTATTGCACTCCTGAACAAGAACAGGGCGTAATTTTTGCACATTCATCTCCCAAGTAGCACTTTCTCTTCACAGAAAGAGTTCAGTTGAGTTGGACTAACTTTTCTGTCTTATTTTCTTGTTATTTTCATGTTTATTAAAATGCATACCAGAAATATTGCTGTTCGGTTCAGAATGACACTTCCAAATTCCACAGCCACTCACACCACCACAGCAACAATTGCACAAACCATTTTTGCCTACCCTGCATAAACATAGATGTGAATATTAATAATTTTTCCTCAAAATTGTATTTGTCATAGTTCAAATTCAGTAAAAGCAACATGGATATAAATTGAGAATAATTTTCTCTATGTGTTTTCTGCATGATTTTGCCCTGTAAACTTTCAAGTACTGTGTTCAGAGTGTTCTCAAAAAGATTTCCTTATTCCGTGTTTGGTAACAGGTGTTACATAGCAAGAGAGTATCGTACACCATAAATTGCTGCTGATTCCATTTTATTCAAGAGATTTCCTTTCTCATCTACATGAAGAATTTAAGTAGTAATGAAATAAAGACTAAATCAATCACTCAACTAGTTTTATAAGTCAAAAGAAATCTGTCATGGATACAGAGTTCACAGTATTAAATGTGCCTGTCAGACTGGAACTGGTGAGCACTGGGGCACTGCAGCACAGCAACACACAAGGTGCAATCAGTTTTTTGAATCAAAATCCACAGTAATAACGGTCCAGAGCTAACATAGTACATTCAGAATGTTAGCTTTTTAAATGGACAATCAGGGAAACCATTCTTAGAAGAAATTTTATTTCTACCAAGGAGACATTTCATTTGTAAGAACTCCCTCATTCAAGTCAACTTCAAGCTAATGTTCATGCATAGAAAATAGGTCTGTCTAGGTATAAGACTAGTAAACAATACCAATTATGACAGTTTGCACATTTAATCCTCCGGGTCGCTTTTGAAATCGTAGCAGATTAATACTGTGAAAGACACTGTGAAGCATGTGAACTTCTGAGTTTCCCTTTTAAAGTGTTCAGACACCTCCTTCTCATTGCCAGATTGTCTCCTTTCAGCAATGGAAATAAAGTTTTCAGTTGAAGAGCAGGACTGAAAAAAATATCACACTTTTAAATTAAAAGGACCTATACTAGAACAGGTCCCATTAAAACTGAGCTTAACTGAACATGGAAATTATGAAACGACCTAATCTTTTGCCTGTTCAGAATACTTGATAACCCCCACTTCAAAAGACTATTTGGGCAGGCAAGCACTCAGGCTGAAGGAGGCAAAAATGCATGCATATTTTTTCAGATTATGGAACCTTTTCTTATGAGGGCTGCTTGACACTGGAATTTGTATCCTTCCTCGCATTTATGCAGTCCTTTTGTGATGCTAGCTGGCTATTCAAAGGACACAATCTAACAAATTCCACCATGACATTTTTAAAGAAATATTCTTATAAATGGCTATAGCATTTGAGATGATCAATATTTTTAGGAGACTCCTGTCTTTGTTATTAAGAAAACAGTTTCTGCAGTAAATAGTTCCCCACAGAAGTAAAATCTCAAGTATTGACTTAAAAGTTTACTTTTACTAAGGGGGGGGGGGGGGCAGAAGGTTACATTTTTCTAGACTGCTTTTTGAGCAAAACACAAGTGAAGGGAAGAGACTGAAATTGTTTCTTCCCCTGCCCTTTGCTGACAGCTGATTATCAACTTTAAGAAAAACACCCTTAAAAAAATATCCATAAATCTAAATCTTTAAACATACTATTGAGTTTTCAGAAAAATTACATCTATTGCAGGACTATTCTAAATGCTGTGAGTTTGTAGAGATAATGTACGTCTCTGAGTCTCTGTGTGTGTGTATGCACACTTGCATGCATGCTGCAGAGAAAGCAGATGTATAAATCTCTGTTACTGGAGGTGTAGACACAACTGTGTGATGGAGGTGGAGTTTGCCGAGAAAGATCCCGAGTAGCAGAAGATTGAGTTCTAAAAGCCTGGTTCTACAGTGCACAGGTTGGTGCAGGAGCTCACTGGTGAGTGAAGGATATTAATATGGTTTAGATTTTTTTATATTTCCTCTCTGTCAGGAGAGAGGACACAGAAGAAGGAGGATCTCTCCTCCTCCTCCACGCTCCCATCTGCAAAAGATAGTCTTGCTATTTGACCAAGGGAAGTCTGATTACACAGAGTGACTATTTCCTAACAACCATAACAGCCAGTCCTTCAGATCTCACATTCACATTCCTTCATGGATGTTTTACACATCCTTGCAAAATTCAGCTCAAATAATGAAGTTGAAATCCATTCTCTTAGTAAACCTGGTCAATCAAAAACATAAATTCCGCGCTTGAATAAAAGACAAGAACTTTCCATTTTAAATATATACCGCATTTTAGTTATGAGACATTACAGTACACTCAGTTTAATGTATTTATTTTACACATTCTGACCAAACCTTGTTATGTGGGTTCCAATCCTTCAAGATAAAAAAAAGAATATGGCAGAAAACCAACATTTCCTACAACATCAAATTCTTGTAGGAAATGCAGCTCTGCTACAAACTCTGATATTGAATTAGGTATCTATCTAGATGTGTATCCTGGAGGTGGAGGTCAGGATCAGTCCTGTGAGAGAAATTGGGGTTAGATACAGCCCCAGGATGTCTGGGCAGGTCTGTGGGGACTGGTCCAGGACATGGGCCTGGGGGTAGACCTAGCTCAATGGGGTCCATGAGGTAGTTTACCTTTTACCTGCCAGAGCCCAGTGGTTAGAGGAGATGAAGGAAAACGGTGAACAGATGTCTAATTTTTTTTAATAGGGACTTCCTATGGCTTATTTTTTCTTAAAGTAATAATCCAATATGTGGTGAGAAGATGTTAATTCAAAGAATTAAAAAGAAAATCGCCAAACTTTTAATGAAATGGAAAAGTGTTTTCCCAGATTCATCAGATTTAATTTTCAAGTACATGTGGTTACCATTCATATACACTTCACTCAGAAAATGTTGATATTTCTAGAGAATCAAGCCACACATCAAAAGCCCCTTGTATGCAACTCATGCAAAATCCCCAAGACCAGCATCCATCTTCCCCAGTTTCTGCAGCTTCTTCTGTATCACCTTCATCCATCATCTTACTCAGCTCTTCCCAATACTTGAGACAAGGGGGCATCATTTGCAGCCCTCCTCCCCGACTCTGCATGACATACCTCATCACCTCTTGTTCCAAAAGACCTTCTCCCCAATTAGTGTGAAACCCAGACCTCAGCCACCCAGCCCAAGCCACTCCAGCAGCCAGCTGGTCATTACTCACCTGATTAGAAGCTCAGACATACTTCTGTTTCTTATAAAATTAATTCTCTTGGGAATAATGGGGAATGAAATGGGGGAAAGTGCCCCGGGTTTCTAATACAAGTATCTGATTTCTATGCGTCAGTTGAACTCTCCAGTCTTCAGCACACATTCTTCAATCATTCTGGCATTTCCATTTATTCAAATCAAACTTATTCACTATTCTGCCCCTTTTTCTACAGGAGTTTGGTGGTTTCTTAATGCAAAAATTGCTTTCCACCATGGATTGCTCTGTCTCCTTAATGTCTTTTCAGGAAAGCTGAAAAACCTTTGAATAACTATCCACTGAGGAACTTTTGTATAAATATACATAGTCTATACTGCAATATCTATAGATATTGCAATAACTTTCTGAGTCAATATTAAAAATTTACACTGACATCTCTGGATACATCACAAGTTCATTGCTCAATTGTATCTTTTTACTGGAAACCACACTTTTTTACTATGAAGAAGCTTGTTATTATTAAGAATTAAATTTTAGTATTCGAATTAAAAAGTTATCTTCCATACTGAATGACCAAAATCTATGAAAAACAGTAGCAGGCATGGGTCAGCAAAAGGAAAAGGCCCACTAGCCATCTTTATTGCCAAATGATTGCAGAGAGATCTGGGTAATTTGAGATCTGGGAAATTTGGGTTACAGAAAGTATGCTGTTATTCTTCATGAGACACCCCCCTTATTAGTAAACTGATGGGCTACGGCACACAGAAACCATGAATAGAAATAAAATACTCTAAATTGGAATTCTGGTGTAGAGCAACAGGGAGAATCAAATCTTCTGAACTGTTCAGTCAGACTGAGATTTTGCAAATTTGCATTGTAAGGATTACTGCAGCAACACCTTCAGTCAGATCAGGTACAGTTTTAACACCGGGTAGATGGAAGTCTAGGAGATAAATGTAACACATGGCAAGTACAGCCAACCTGACAAGGACCTGACAAAGTTCAGGGCTTGCCCAAACATCTGATAAAGATCAGCTCTATGTCTCAGGACTGTTACTTTGGGCCTCATGGTCTAGGACCTGTTAATCTGCCTTTGTCTTGAGTTTACCCCCAACTAATTAGAATGACCACAGCTCACACTGGTGTAGGGTATAAAGGAGCCCTGAGGGGAACCAAACTGAGTTGATTCTCCTCAGAGCAACGGGTTAGTAGGTCGGGGACTCTCCCCTTGGATCATGATGCTGTCCAAAGAAACTTCCTGGGATTGAGTAAGCCCTTACTCCCCACTTTAGTGAGTGAATTATTTCTATATCCTCAAGTAAATCCTCTCCCCCTTTTGGGTGAGCAGCCCCTTGGTTTTGGGTACTCCTGAGTGAGTGAATGCACATTTTGGTTCATCTTTCTTAAAGAGTATTCATTAGAGTTTAGGAATTTGTTGTGTAGCAATATATTCCTGACTGACATCCGAACATGTAATTAACTTTGGTCTGTCAGAGTGCTGGGCAACTCTGATTGATTGTAATAAATGCACAATTTTCAGGTAGGTATTGCTGTCTGTTTTGTGGGTGCCTCCATGACAGGACATAAACTTTTTTACGCAATTCAAATGATAATGATGTGACTGTTCTAGTTCTAGAATCTTATGACCCTGAATTAAGCAGGTGGTTTGTTTTGCTTTTTCATCATGTATCTTCAGAACAAAAAAGATGCTAAGAATGCTAAGAAATGGACAACTGCCTTCTCCTTCCAGGCATTCAGTGGCAAAGCTGACAGGCTTTACAACATGGCTTTATTTTGTGCGTTTTATGCTACACAAGCTCTATCTCAAAATATTTTACTCAATATTAGCAAGCAGACAGGATGGGCTCTCAGAAAAACCGTAGGGTAAGCTGGTTTGCACAACAAGGATTAAGAAGTGCCAATTTAGAAGAAGAAAAGGAATACGACCAACTTAAGAAAATTATTGTAGATATCACTTGGGGATCTTTGAGTGCTTAAGTGATGACCTGGCATGAAGCCCTACTGAGAAGGGAGAGTTACTTCAGTGGTGACCTAGCAGCAAAGCCTGGTCAAAGGAGGACGCTAATTCCCCAGTGGTAAGTAAGAGCCTGTTTGAGAGCTTGAGCCTATTTGAAATACTTGTCCTATTTATAAAGCAGATTAGGAAGGCTGAGGAGCTGGCCTTAAAGCTTGTATGAACTGCCAGGTAAGCAGGTAGAGTGGTGCACTTCCTTTATTCATGCTCCACTAGGCTGATTCTCAAAAAGGATTTGCTTCCTCAGACGCTGGCAGCCTTCCAAATCTGAAGGCCTTCTTGCCAGAATCTGCTTTTTAGTGCCGTGGGCAGTCAGGGGGAGCTGGAGAAGAAAGCTTTAAACACTTTCCTGAAGCCACTTACTGATAAAGCAGGTAAGGAATAGATTAGTAAATGTGCAAAGTACCACAGTGGTACAAGGAAGACCTAACAATTCACCCATAATGTATTTGTCACACACTTTCCTAAAGAAGTGAAAAGCTTTGGGCATACCTAACTCTTCCCAAGATAAACTGAAAACAAAGAGTTCTGTTCACGTCTTCTTTTAAAAAGCAGGGAATTTGTTCCAGATCAAAAGGCTAAGTGTATCTATCTCCAAAATCAAAATCTTACTTTGGCTCAGTTTTCAGTACTATTAAAGTCTTCAGATGATACTATCTAGGTATTTCATTGTTAACATTTACTGCTCAGTTGAATTGGGTTGCATTGAATCTCTCAGTCCATGACCATGACCAGACTGGACAATCCAACAGAATCATAAACTGTCAAACTGATAGAGAAGGAAAATTGTCTTTAAGGCCAAATTGTTCATTGTGGTTGTCACAGCAATAACACAGGGTGGGAGAGGGTCAATCTGACCCAAGTAAGGTCAGTTTTGTGTTATGACACTAGAATTTACTACTCCTAAAGACATGGTTAAATGTAGAGCAGAGAATATCTAAATTGTATCCGGTGCAAGGGAACAGAAATGAAAACCATAAATTCATTGTGATGATAAATCTCCCATTATTTACAAAGCATCATCCTACCAAATCAGTAGCTGGGCCCTGTGCATGATAAAAATGAGGTCAAGAAAGCATTTTCTAAAAATGATGGATAAAATGATACTTATATACATAATTTATAAGTCTAGTTTCAGAAAAAAAAAATCACTCCCACTCTGAAACCCTTTTGTGTGCACTTACGTTGCACTTGATGGACTCATGTTGTCTGGCTTCAAAGTAGTGATCAAAATCCAGCATCACACCAAAAATAACTGTGCCAAGTGAACATCACTTAGTAACTCAGCAGAGTGCTATAGCATCATAGTTACATCACTTTGGAGATCTAAGCTATTGTCTCTACAAAGTACTGCATTACACCTGCCTTATGAATCTCCACATCCACTCAGATACAAATCTACGCAAAAGGAATCAAACTCATCTGTAGTACAATGCAACCACATTGTATTCTGAAGATCCAATGATCGCCCGGCGATAATAGTCCGTAATTTCATAAGCTGTTGAGCAAATGTATTGGACCACTGAAACACTTTTGTAAGTGGAAATTGCGCATTATGGATACATACTTTCAGCTAAGCTGCACCTCAACTTTGAGCAGTCAGCCACAAATCATTGTTTCAAACACATAAGAGACAGCATGTTCTATTTGCCAAGTACTCTACTAGTATGGCCTTGAGATGATATAGACATATGTTGTCACGATAAAACATTCAGTTCTCCATGTTTACACTACTATTTTGTTTCCAGTAGAATCAAAGCTGTAGACAAACACAACAGACACAGCATTTGGAGTTAGGCCTTGGTAACAAGGACTCACAGTTCTTGACCTCTAGGGGATGCAGCTATAAAACATCAAGCTAGAAGTGGCTACAGGATTGTAATGTGAATGATCAGATGATAACCATTTTGGAATTAGATATATAACTTCTTGGACTTGCTTCTTAATGAACATCATGCCTTAAATGACCATGTCTGAATTCAGTAGTAATGAAAGATAGTTGAGGAACAAAAATGAAAAACCAAAATAGGTTTCAATTCAACATTTTACGGGAATGGTTTTTTATAATAGTGATTCAGACCTGAAGATTTAAATTATAACTAAATGCTAAAGTTATTGATATGCTCAAGTATCAACATTAATACATAAAATAGTTTTGCAGATGTCCTAATATTTCCTGTGAAAATACCAGGTGGGAGTTAGAGGAAGAAGACCACCTTTGTAACCACTGGAGCAGTAAGCAGTTAAAGCATACATTTTATTTCTGGATTTATTTTTTTTAATGTTGGATCTTCCAAAGAAAAAGTGTTTTATTTTGCATAACAGTTCCAATGAAGAAAAAAAAAAAAAAAGATTAACAGTTAAGTTTGAGAAAAAGAGCTTGAAGAAATGTAAAAAATATATACCCACAAGGAAAATGAGATAACAGCAAGATCCTGCTCCTAGAGAAGGGGAAGGATGTGTATTACAAGAACCGAGAAAAAGAATACCTGGAAAACTACATTTCAAGCTTGGAAAATATTTCATTCATTATTAGTAAAAAAATTATCAGAAATCATGTATGTCTATCCATGTTTAGCTCTAAATGCTCAGATTCAGTATGTTGATGAGCACCAAAGTCTCATTCTTGCTTTTCCTTCAATTTCCCACAACTAATTTTTTAGATCTATTTCTGAAAAACAAAGAATATAGTAGTATTTTTCACATATGTCTGGAATTCTCAAGTTATATGAGCAGCGTTCCCATAAAGGTTGTGCTGGATTTCTGTTGGAGACAATTAAGTTATTTATATATTTTTCTTTTATAAAAAATACATAGGTTCCAATGAAGATTGCAAACCATGGAGAAAAATGTATATTAGTGTCTGCATCATAAATTACGATCTAGCAGGAAACTGCTCTCTTGACTTTTTCATCTACATCAGTAGAGATATATAAAATACGTTTTCTCTCTTTGAAACAAAATAAAGAAACGATTCTGCTGAGTTGAGCTGACATTGGTGTATGTGGGATAGATGCAGCAGAATAGATAATGGCAGGGGGGGGGCACCC